>NW_007577824.1:103749-186104 GCF_000690725.1 Stegastes partitus
TGGTTATGATGAGCTGAAAGTAATAAATCAATATTTGAAACTACTAAAAGTCATGGGTAACTAGTCGAAATGACTGGTTTAAACCACAAATAAAAACTTGAAATAGTTAGCTGGAAGTAATGGACGAATAGTAGGAATAGCCCCAAACAGCTGATAATGAGCCAGAAATCGCTAATGGTTAAATTGTCAAAATCGAGGTAATAGCTGCATGTGAGTAAATACAAGTTAGGAAAAATGGCTTATATAATTATAAAGAAAGATCAAATCAGAAGCTGAATTTCTTTGATTGTTTGTTTTACAGAAAAAAACTGTAATCAATGTATACAAGATCTGTCAATGTGCTCACATGTGTTACCAACAGTAGGAAAAGTAATGGTGTCTCTACATGATATACATCGACTATTTCAGTGTGTCTGTTTACGTGTTCACCACCTCTACGAACTGAGTAAGTCTTGGCTTTTCAGTTGTGCAGATTTTTTGTTTTTACCAATGTGTGCTTTCTTGACAGCACCATATGGCACTCATGATACATTCATTCATCATACGTCTGGAGTTTTACTTAAGTGATATTGATCAGACTTTTATTTCCTGTCTTTACAGTCTTGTTGTGATAAATGGCTTAATGGTGTTTTCTAAAGATAACATGTCCTTCAAGCCAAAAAGTGTGTGTGTGTGTATGTGTGTGTGTGGATGAATTGAATTGAATTACTTCGCTAAGTGTTCTGGGTAAACGGCAGATATTTGCAGCTTTGCAAGTCAGAGCACTGAACATTTGGGAGCACTGGGTGGTGCTGATGGAGGGGTGCTTGAGCTCATCTGATAGGGCTGTGGAGGGCAGACAATTAAGAGGAGTTTGGCTATCATTTTTAGTAATTAAATTTTTATAGCAAAACTCCACATCATTTCATTGTTGCAGCTCCTCAGTTGTATCAATCAGTTGCTTTTCATGAAGTGTGAACTATTGCCATGAGAGGTACTAATCTAACGGTGCAATACGAGTCAGTGACAGGGTTTACGGTCCACATCTGGTACTCTTGATACGATCACTACGTCTTTTCCTAACCATCCGTCTAGACTTTTACTTAAGTTACAATTACAGTGCAGACCAGCAGCCCTGTGCATACAAATACAGTGGGGAACGTTCATAGGCAGTGTATTTGAAAATCAGCCCAGCAGATGTGTTGTTTGACTGTAGACTGACCATCACCTTTAACCTGGGAGGACACTCCACGACACAGTGTGGCATTTAAAAAAAAAAAGTATTTTCTTATCACTGGCAGCTGCCTTGGGCTTGAAATTGGATAATGCCCAATGCAGTGGCCAATAAACAAGTTTAATAAACATTTTTAATTAACTGCGCCGAGCAGAGTTCCATCATTTATTTATCATTAAGTACCTGCAATTTTTTGAATACTGCAGCTTGACACGCCCTATAGAGTGAGAGACTTGGACTCAGACTACTGCACGAGTGTAAGCAACGATAAGGGAAACTGACAAAGGTGAATAATTTCAAATTTGAATAAAAAGCAATTAGAATAGATTAGATGTTTCATTAAGCTGCCTGTTTGCAGAAAAAAAAATGGTAGCATTAGATATTTAGAGCGTATGCACAAGCACTTAAACTTCACGGTACCAAACTAACTTTTAGTCTTTGTATATTTTAACGTCTTTCTTTAACAGCTGCTTCAGGCTTCCTCCTGCCTGATTCCTCCTGTCTAATACAAGAACCCCTCCTCCAAACATCAGCACTGTGGCAAAAAGAACCTTGAATACCTATAGACCTTGAACATATCCTAAAATATATAACGCTGACTGCAGTGGTTTTAAAAGTAATGTTTTCAGAAGTGTATTGTTTAAATAAATAACATTGTTGATGCAGAAGCACTGGTATCCGCTTGTAATTTTTGATTTACTTAATTCACATATAAACACGAGTAAAACAGGTTAAAACTTGCCAATAACGTAAATGTGTTGACATCTCTGTTTACTACATTGTTATACTACACACACAAGGCACTGGGTTGTTATCAGCCGTTACCCACAAACCTCTACCAGACAAAAACAGAGATCACTGCGTTGAAGTGACAGAAAACCAACCGAAATACAGAAACAATCACGACCCAATAAAACGGTTGATACAGTGCAAAAATAAAAATGATTCAGCCTTTTAGATCAGAATGCTTTATGGGCGCTGTAGGTTCTGACCGTCAAACATTAAACAATGTCAAGCAATGTTACCGCCGAGGTTTATTTGGCCCCACCGTTTGGCAATGATGGAAAATGCTGATTGAAAAAGCTTCTGAAGGAAAACGGTTGTGAAATTACAGTACACAAGAAAATCAATACGAAAAGGGGGAGGTATAATAATCAAAAGCATTTACAAGTTCGACCAGTGTTCTCGCAGTCACACCTTCTGAGCCACAGCCTCACAGCTGCGGTGACCTTTTAAGCCGTTTATGCCTGTGCATAGATATTGGCATTAACATCCCTCCTTCTGAAATGAAAAGTGCTTGCTAAGCCAACAACTGTGCTCAGTGAACTGTGCACCTTAGAGGTGAATTATATCATGCTGGATTACCCTTACCTTAATTTATCTGTGCCAGCTTTGTATCTGGAGACTCTGGCCATCAACAAGGGCAGGCAGACGGCATCCAGCCAGCGCTTCTCATACTTTGGTTCATTAGCTGAGGGCGAAGGGGGCGACGGAGCCTGCGTGGAATACATGAACAATGCAATGAGCTTCCTGCTTCCCTCGCCAAGTCCTTTTGATCATTGAGGATGTGGCCTGGATGCAACACTTGCACGATTTACATGCACAAAGAATTCCCTTCTTAACCAGGGAAATGCAGTCCCGTGGTATGTAAACATCAAAATAATGCAGCTCAGTACGAACCCAGTGCTCCGTTTAAGAGAGGCAGAGGCTCTCACAGTGTTCACCTAAGTTCACAGACTCCAGCTGTTTTCTAACATATATTACAAATAGCAGTTTTTTTCCCCTCATGTACCTAATTATCTAATTTAATTGGGGTAAGAGCAACTTAACACTGCATTTAGCTTGAATATCTTCACCAGTTCTCCCCGCATTAAAACCCTGGGGTGGTAGAAAGAGTGTAATTTGCCCCAAACACTTTAACACTAATCAGCACTGTAAACTGTTTATAGTATTAGTACAGTGTTCTTTATACCTACGGGACTGAGGCTGGGAACCACAGCAGACAACACAGATTTTTTACTTGACTTTTTTTTGTTTGTTTTTTTCCATCTACAGGAGAGAATTACACGATTTTTCTCTCTGGAAACAAGTAAAATAGCTTCTGTTGCAATCAACACAAATAAAAATGGAACCAGGATCAATAGGACAACTGTAAAAGTAAATTACCGACTGCAGAAACTGGATTTAGCATGAACTTACTCTGAAACTGAAAGATCACTCAGCAGGGCCGAACACAATCTGGTAACAGTAAATACAGCACCTTTTTTCTCTACTTCAATGATGAGAATTAGTCGATTACTCAGGTGACAAGAAACTACCGATACATTATTTTACAGTTATTACAAATACCTTTCATTCTCATCCCATGCATCTAAAGGTATGCACTTAATACACTTGTGTTTTGCTGCTAAAGTGAAAATACTTTATCTTCAATCCTGCTATGTGGACACGATAAACATGTCGCAAATTAATTTCTCCAACTGTCACATTGGTATTTCATTTTAATTACTGTTTTATGGCATCTTTTTTTAACTATTTTTGTATGATTGTGTTATTTGTGATATTGAGTACCTGCTGTTTGTTTTATTTGTCTTAATTTATCGATAGTGATTAAACATTTTTTTAACCTCTTCTCATGAAATGATTGTGACAGTGTGATTTTGATAGATAAAGTGTGTATCTTCCCAAAATTTTATTGACATCACAATTTACATACAATACATATCAGTAAAAACTAAACCACAATTAACTTTTGCAAACTGTGTATTCCGGCTTACACTAAATTGAGGTATTGACCAATAGGATTAAGGGTTTTGTTTAAATTTTTCAACCGTGGTCAACAGGAAACACACATTTGGAAGGATTTCATGCATAAGAATGTCCAGTATTACTCTTTCAAATGTCCCTCAGTCACTAATATTGAGTATGTTCACCCCTGACATGGATCAATACATTAAGACATGGTGGCATTCTGTCCACAAGCTGGTTGATGGTGTCAATGGGCAGGACGTCCCACTATTTAGTCAGATCCCAAAGTCAGAATTTGTTTCACCTGGTAACTGGGACTCAGTGTGTGATCACTGCATCTGGTAAATAGAAACAAAAAGAGGAATGTGTCTGATAACAAAAATTATTCCAACTTTATGGGCAATGGTGTATATAGGTGTTCAGGATATACTGTACATACCAGGGATCTCCAACTCCGGTCCTCGTGAACTACTGTCCTGCAGGTTTTAGACGTTTCCGTACTGCAACACACCTGACTCATATTAATGGATCATTAACAGACTTGTGTAGAACTTGACAACAAGCTGTTGGAGATCCATTAATTTGAGTCAGGCGTGTTGCAGTACAGAAGTGTCTAAAACCTGCAGGACAGCAGCTCACGAGGACTGGAGTTGGAGATCCCTGGTATATAGTATAAGCTGTGGCACATTTGCCTGCATGGGAACAATGACATGTATGTTATTAAATCTCAGCAGGTAGTTCCACCTTAAAAATGCACCTTTGAATCCATTGGTTTGCAGAATCAGTTGATACACACATTTCCATTCTGTTGGGTTTCAGGAAACTCAACTTATCATTGATGATTGAACAACTGAGCCAAAGCATTAAGACCAAACCCATTAAACATGCAGTTGGACTTTCATGTGCTACCAAAACTGTTCCAACCAACAAAGACACCGACTCTACAAGACTTCAGAAGACGCCTTGTGGTAACTGGCACCAAGACATTAGCAGCAGTTTCTTTAAGTCCTGTAAGTTGCTGTTTGGAGTCACAGCAGATCAGACTGCTGCCTATTAATGGTTTGAACAACTTGAAGCAGGTACCTTCACAAACCTTTATTTTAGAGATGCTCTAACTCAGTCATCCAGACATAATGAGTTGGCTCTTGTCAAAATTACTCAGGTCTTTACGCCTGCACATGCAACATGTTTCCTCTGAGAACCGACTGTTCTTTTTTCATCTATTACATCCCAAACCTTGATATGTCCGATGTTACAGGCTAATCATCCGTTATGTTATTCGTTCATCTGTGACCAGTCGTAATGCTTTCACTCGTCGCCGTACGTGTCTGGGGTTGAAATGAGACAGGAAACACAGAAGGCAATGTATTTTGTTGCTTGTCCAAGTCAGACCTCGATTCAGCAACTGTTACATTTGCTCATCTTCATCCCCATATGCAAAGAGCATCTGATTATGGCAAACGCTAGCTCAAAATTGCAGCGTTTGCCTGGTTGTTGGGGCCCCAGTGAGGATGTACACAGAGTTTGTTTGTGACGGGACCAAGACCAATTACTCGAAAGTGTCTTGGTGCGGTTGTTCTGGTGTTTCCACAGGATTTCTACAGTGTCAAATGTGCTCAAGCAAATCACACTCCGAGGGAAAGCTGACCAGAGTCTGATTCTACTACACTGAGAACAAACCACACATCAAAACCCCTTATTTGCTGTTTTTTGTTGTTTATATATTTATCTGGAAATTGAATACCTCAGCAGTGCTACACTGTTGAAACGAGCAATGGGAACTGTGACAGGCATTTTTTCACGACTTACAATTTCTAAACGATTCCGATGGGAAAAAAAACTGAGAGCTTAACAGATGATCAAATTGAGCAGTGAAAGCCCTAATTCATTTAGCCACCGAGTTGGCAGGACAATCAAACAGTCCACATAGCAAGTTGGTGCAAAGCCGGCAACATCTATTCTTCAGTGTCAAAGAAAAAGCTGGAATACATTTACTTTTTTCTTATTTTTATTTTGGCTCCTTATTAGCTGTCACCAGAAAAAACAGCAAGTCTTCCCAAGGTCCCCTGGAAAAATAATAACTACAGCTGTTTGAATACCAATACGAAGAGCAATCTTTGTGAGAGAAAATATTCAAAAGAAAATATAGCTATTTCATATAGATAGCGCATTTCCACACTTCTCACACAAAGGCACATGGGAACAGAGAAAATGAACCCAAATTGGATAAAAACAGGCCACCAGAAAATGTCCTGTTGGTATTCATTAAAGACTAGCTCTAGTTCTGAAAATATCTCAAGTGTTGTGGTGTCATGAAGCAATTTTAGAGGGAAAATATACTTGCTGTTTAAATTGATAGGTTGCATTCCCATTGCCAGTGTGAGCTCATTTTAATAGATTATCTTAACAGTGAGTCTGCGGTATACAAGCTTTTTCGTGTGGCAAATGTGCAGGTGCGTTTAGACTTTTCATAGGTAGTAATGAGCATCGGGGAAAAAAGCTAAAATTGCTGCTTAAAGATGCCCCGCTCATCAAAGGTGCTAATGTGGCACGGAAACAGCTTTTTTGTTGTTGAAAGCTGTGGGTTGTGGGTGCCTGCTGATGGTGGGGACACACGTGGCAGCAAGTGAGACTTCAAATTGCTGTGCACTTCAGAACAATTCGCCGCCACTCTAATGGTCAATACTTTCTCTGTATTAGAATCCGTTCTGAATAGGAATGAGTGGGAAAACGTGTGCAATAGGTCTCTGGGTGCACCGTCTCACATTTAAACTACTCTATAGTCAAGTTTTCTTTAAAGCCTTTACATAACAAACGCAACAAAATCAAAAAAATGACGGATGATTGCTGTATACAACTCTTTACAAAGAATATAGTGTTGTCATGACGACTAAAATGTCAATTCCACTTCAAGATTCGTTAATATTTCTTCCACCTTTCTGTCCAGCACACAGAAATTCTATTACACCGTCTCATCCAGAGGGTTTTGAAGGAATAGCTGTAGCAGTCTGCAGCGAGTCTCTGGATAGTGGACTGCAGCACCTAATAACCAGTCATCCATTAAACTGGATTTCAGTTGCTCAAATTGGAGGGCTAAACTGGTGCCAGGAGCTGGTTGAAACAGCTGTTGGAAAGTTCAATCTTAAGAAACGCTTATTTTAAATGTAACCTGAGTGGAGTTTTACACATGCCTAACTTAAAATGGCTTGAATCGAACAAACTAGGTGGAGATTGTTGCTAAATATTTACACCACCTAACTGTCAGTTCCAACTGTTAGAAAGGTTCCAAGTGACACAGCTAATGTATGCATCATAGCATCAACATTTAACTGAAGGAGTAAATGAGGTTAGCACAATTGAATCCACATGTTATGAAATGAATTGTACTCTAATTCTACTCTAAAGCACGCATTTCAGTGTATTCCCATATGTGTTTGCATCCACTTTAAGTGTAGCAAAGCCTGTGAGCTACTTCGGGTATTTTCCCTTAAGTCCAATGCCACACTCGCACAGTGGGGAAGTCATCATCCTCATCAGGTTTTCCCTATGGCCTGCTCTCGGCCTTCGGGCGTGACTGCGGGCTAAAGCGTGTGTCCAGCAGCCAGTTAAAGTCCGAGCCATCCAGCATTGTCCTCCTTGCCTGTGCGCGGTCTACACCCAGTAACTTTTCAACATTTGCCCAAGTCCTATTTGGTGTTTGCTTGTCGAACAATACCTGCTTTTGCAAGGCATTGTTCTCCATGCGACACACATGGGCCAAGAATTGTGGATGGCAAAAATCCCTTATACGACCGGTGCTGGTGATATCCTGCAGTTTCTCGTTTGATATCTTGTAAGCCCAATTAAGCTCCCCTTTGACTTGTGAAGCTGGATCTACGCCTTTCTTTCGCTGGGTGCCAGTGGGAGCGTTTTTCCTGATGTATCACCCGGTCACCATCTCGATCTTTTGGAGGTCGGCTGCTGACAACTTGTGAGTCTGGATTCCATATGGTAAACACAATCTCACGCACGCAGTTAGGATCTTTATACGAGTATCCAGATAGATTTCTTTATCAGTCAGTGCTTCAATTCGTCCCACTATTGAAACGCAGAAGCAATTCTCAAGCAAAGAGCAGCAGCTGATGTTTAAGTGAAGAGAGATGTTAACTTTGTTCTACCCTAAAATTAGGGTGGGCCATAGCACAGTAAAAAAAATACAAAAAAATACAAGAAGTCTCACAAAAGCCTTCACTCCTAAATGTGAATGGCGAGTTTATTCCAATGGAGGGAAGTTTGTTGAAAAAAATGCAACATTCCCATAAGATTTTCATGAAAGGTGCTATATATATATAATATATAAAGAGAGGTCACAATGGACAAAATGGAGGAATAAGACTGAAGATGTGACAAGAAGCCCATCAACTGAAAGCCTTGTAAGAAATCTGGCATCTGTGTTGAGGACCAATGCTGGACCTCGTTACTGTCAGGGATCGGCTGTAAATAAGCACACTTTCAGTAATAGATTCTTAATGCTATGAAAGCATAAATATAGATTTCACTTTCTGAATTTGATAAATTTGGGAGGAAAGAGCGAAGTTTTGTGACCCTCTTGATGTGTGGCTCAAAAGTAATAGAAGGATCAAGGGCTATTCCAACATTCCTGAATGTATTGCTTTGAGAAATTATGCAGCCATCACAATGCATGGAAAAATCCATAAAAAATTGATTTGTGTCTGGCTGGACCAAGCAACAGCAACAGTTCAGTCTCCTGACAAGCAGCTCTCCAGTGTCACAGGGTGGAAGAGGCAATTTATGTTGCATTTTAATATTAAAAAAACAGTTTCCAAATAGGGATCCCTGTGGTGCACCCGGGTATTAATAAACTCAGTGCCTTGTCTTTTCACAAACATAACTTGAGACTAAGCTCTTGTGACACTCTAGGAGGCTATCATGGTCCACAGTGACAGTCTATACGAGAGCAGCCATTTGTTAACCTGGTCAGAGTGTCTGGATTTGATCCGAGATCGAAACTCATCAAGAAGTTTGTGGCAAGATAGATGAGTTGAGTTTGGACATGAAGGGGAGATCCAATCGGTATGTAAATGCTTCAAGTACAAAGACTGAGGTTCAGTCTTTTCAGCAAAGGAGTAACCAAAGCCATGTTTTCAAAGCAGTGGGTACAACACAAGAACTGAGACATTTAGAAATAATACTTCTGCCAAGAATTCCTCTCCTTAACAATTCTTTTGACGCTTCCTGAAACGGGGGATAAACTGGTCGCAATCTTACAAATTGTTTTTCAATCATCACTCCCGGTAAACACATAAACAGTGTTTTCCTACAATATAAACTGCTGCAATATCTTGAATTTCTGCTACGATCAGTATGAAAGTTAGAATTGTGACATTGCAGCAAAAACACCAGATTGTGACATGTTTCAAATGCCTCTAAAATTGTTCAGCGTTTCGAGGTTCAATACGGCCCCCTCTGAGACTGATGCACTGCATCAGAAAGCATTCATCCTAAAGTTCCTGAAGCACAATGTGTTGACAAAAGCTCTGATAGCTGGAAGTGCGCCACATTTAAATGCAAATTACGCCACACTTAATGAAGAACAGATGCATTACACATTATCTAATGAGTTACAGGCTTAAGGATCAAATGAGTGAAGCTGGGTGAACATCAAACAGTGGATCATTCCTGGAGCTAAAGATTATCTGTCAGCGCAAAATCCCCAAACTTCTCCCAACAATCTGATGTAGCTCCTTTATCATTACACACACAGGACAGAAAAGGTATGTGCTCACAACACAGGGAGCAATGTCTAGTCTTCAGTTCAAAATGGCTGAACATATTACGAGAGCATTAAAATAGCCTGTGGGTGGACTGTAGTCCAGAGTGAACAGCAGAGAAAAAGTGCCTTCCTTTGCAAAGTGAGTCGCACATCATTGCTGAACTACAACACGCCGTATGCAGACCCCTCCTCACCAGTAATTACTACATTTCTAAAGAAATTATCATCCTTTGCTCCAATTATGTCAACCCAGGACGAAATGTTTTAGTTAACTCTCAAGTGGAGCTCTGCAGAGAGTAGGTGAGGTGGCAGGAAATGGAAAACTATCAGGCTGTCAGGGTGGATTACACTGACAAAGCACCTGCCTCTACTGTGGAGCTGGAAAACAGGGACTAAAGCCACAGTGGTTTTTCTTGACATCCGTCAGCCACTCCTTCATGGACACTGATGTTTCAAAGGTAACATGAACCAAAAATAATTTGAAAGCGTACTGAAGTGTGACGTCTAATTCCCTGCGTAAGAGGACATTTCTAAATTGCGCGAGTGCTAATGCAATCTTTGGGCCCAGCTTTGCCTTCAAGCTGTCATAAATTCAAATGTCAGCATGCTGTTTTATGTACTGCAGCGTAGTGCACAAATCACCAAACACTTTAGTTCATCCTGAGGGGAACATGAACATCTGTACTAAATCTGATCGGAATCAATCCTGCCGCTAAGAGAAATGGCACTAGCAAATAGAAATCAACGAGAAGGTAAGTCCCGTGAATCGGTTGGTGGACTGCAACACCGAAGGTTGCTACATAATTTAGTTTGAAATGTTTTCAATAAAAGAAAACTTTGGCAATCTGGCAGCAATGCATCAAGAAATCCTTCACCCTCCACTGTATTAGGACAAAATCCAGTCCATAGAAAAGCTGCCAAGAAATTTGACAAACCACAATTATCGCCTTGCGGTTAAATGCCTTGTCTAATCAGTCAAGTTGTAGTTTACATCGGTGTCAGACTTAAATAATATAGGTAGTGAAGACATCAACAGAAGAAATAACAAAAAACAGTCAAATGTCTTGAATATGTCAGGATTTGGCCAATAAGTCTGACTCTGATAGAAAACAAAGTTGTAGTTATGGTAGCTGGCGATGCTTCAAATATGGATGTTGTTGCAAAGAGGTTATGAGTTCATGGATGCTTCATGCTCATCTTTAATCTGACGGCACAGAAAGTCTACACAATCACCACAGTTTCAAGGTGGGCACTCAAGATTAATGCCACCGATTCAGCATCTGACCAGATGTAAGATGTCGTAACAATCTCCCCAACTGTTCTTGAGTTATGTCATTCAGGAATGATTGGATATACAATGCCATCACTTCATTACGGCCAAAAACGCGTTTCGTGAGGTGACACATATTCCACACCGACCTTTGACAACTGCCCACCAAATTAGTTTTGTTCATCTCTTGAGTTCAACTTGTCGCTTGTCCCAAATTTTAGGAAGTTCCTCCAATGAATTCCTGAGAATCTCACAACAATGGGATGAATAACTGAACAGAGAACCCTAAAACATAATGCTTTTGGCTATTTCTGTCACTAGCATGGAGGTATAACAAACAAAAATGTTAACCTTCTGGTGGCCGTAGGAGGAAAGTCAGGGGAATTCTAACTTAAGGTTCATCCTCTGAGGACTGTAATTGTCTGTTCACGGCAATCTGACCAAGAGTTACTCAGATATTTTGGTCTGGGTCGAAGTAGTGGATCAGGTGACTACCTGCCAGAAAAATCGGCTGGGGGGGGCTCAGGTGGTAGAGTGGGTTGTCTTCCAATCACAAGGTTGGCGGTTCGATCCCCAGCCCCTCCACAGTCAAAGTGTCCTTGGGCAAGACACTGAACCTGAAGTTTCTCCCAATGGCAGGCAGCACCTTGCATGGCAGCTCTGTCACCATTGGTGTATGAATGGGTGAATGAGAAACACATTGTAAAGCGCTTTGGATAAAAGCGCTATATAAGTGCAGACCATTTATTTAACAAAATCAGACACTGCCATCTCTTAAAAATGTAACAGCGCGTTTTTATTATTATCCCTAAATTAGCATTGTTAAACAGTGCGGGGCACAAACACAGAAGCTTGACAGACGGAATTAGAAAAATTATGAGAAAGTAATGAGTAAATTAGTTCTGTAATTCTAATCAAAGCCATTAGCTAAATTAGTATTTCGACTTTGATTGCAGGTAAGTTCTGCTTGTTTACCCAATATGGACAATTACTATGCTACGAATAAGTGTGATCTAATTAGTGTGTATTATTGGGAAACACACTGCATCTTCCAGCATTACCCTGTCATTACTTGATGTGAAAGAAAGCGTGTTTACTGCTGTCACGCGGCATTGCAGTGCCTCTGTGATAACTTATAGCAATTTACTTTTTTTGTGCCAACTTTCGCTCAACTTGCCTCCACTACTTCGACTTATTTTCCTGCATTTCTAAAATGAATTTCGACATCCCCAAGTGCACTCAGCTGGCCTTACACCATACATCCATTTAATGTACAGTACGAGTACAGACAGCGATATGAGCCTCAAAAAAAAGCAATGTCTTTTCTGTCAAGAAAATAGGAGCATCATGCACCTCACCCCGGCGTGCCCCTTGTGGCTGCGCTGCATTTGGGTTTAGTGGGTCTGCTGTCAGAGGAGAAATTGCAGCCTCTCTCCACCATTTCTCCCTGTGTGATTGTTGAGCATTTATGAAAAACGGTGAGTCTAGGAAGAAGTTCTTTCTCAGATCTGAGGAAGTCACATCAAAGGGATTTCCTGCTGAAGCTCTGGAGTGTTCGTGTGCGAAGATATCAAATTTGTGGAAACATTTGGCTTATCAAGACAAAAAAAAATAATAAAAAATGAGACCCAGGAATGCTCCTACCTTCATTTTACCTGTGATTAAAATGAGTCTTTGCATCTTCATTTGGGAGATTTTATCAAGCATCAAGGGTATGATGGTTAAAAAAAAACAAAAGAATCCCTTCAACCACAGCCTTGGGCCTGGTAGTTGGCTGACAACATGAAATGGGAGTATAAAATGAAAAGAGTTGGCACACTGGAGGTCTAACAATCAGCTGTAGCGCAATAACTTCAAAAACAGCGAGGAGAAAGTGAGCACTTGAACAATTTTGTGATGGTTCTAAATTATAGAGCGGTCTTCCAGCCAGATATAACACTCGATATCTTCCCTTCTGGGTTCTATGAATCCAACTAGTAATTCTTATAACATCTATCTTCACAGTGACATACACATTTGAAAACAAAACCCTGCAAATATTGTGTCTACAAACAGGAACACATCCAGCTCTGAACAGGAGAGATTACAAACTGAGGATGAATGGCAACATTAGCATTAATATTGCCACCTGTTACCGCAAGAGATTTGTTGCTTTTGTTGATATAAAAGTACCTATTAGTGCAGCTTTAAATGCCTCCAACAAATATAAAAAAGAACATTTTTGAGAAAAGCTCAGAAAATGAAACATCCAGTTAATCTTTCCTCCTTCACAGAGTATGCAAAAGCTGTATCATTTACACGAGGTCAGTAGTTATCTCAACCATCGGCCAACCTCTGGCTTAATGAAGCTTTTCAATGCAGACCGTTTCATACGACGCAGACTTACTTAATAGCATGCAACGCTCTTCTTTTTTTTTTTCGGGGGAAGAAATAAAGTTAGAGTTGCCCTACTTTCAATCCCAGTCCTATCTGGAGGCTTTCTATCATTATACTCTAAGCATTAAAGCGAATTGGTGCCTCACCCCTGCACTGAAAAATAACTCACAGCACAACAAGCAATTACTCTAAGACCAAAAACAACCACTCACATAATAGTCCTTATTTGTGAGGCAAGAAGAATCTCTCGTGACATGACCGAAAAACTCTCCGGAGGCCAGCTTTTGCAATTTTGTATTTTCCACTGTTATTTGGGGAGTGAGGAAACCACAGAGCTAATTGCGTTTGTCAGCCAACTAGTTTTCAACCGAGAAATTGAATGTAAAGTTCCCCCCGCCGGAGCCGGCTGACCCGTTATGTCACACGGAGTCATGCGATATTCGCTTTTGCAGAGGTATGCATGTGTCAGGGCCTATTGTTTACCTCAGATAAACCATGCGCACATACTGGGAATTGAAAGAATTGCAGACCATGCAAAGACCCGGCTCACGGGGATGTTTTGCCTTCTCCAGCTCCTGCCAGGGATTTAAATGGAAACACTTTAAATCTGGATTATCTGTGAAAGGTTAAAGTGGCCACCTGCTGTCCTTCATGCTTTCTCTGAATAATTCATGTGAAATCACGAGCCAGACATGCGGTCTTTAAGGCTACTCTTTTCATTATAGATTACCATTTTAATAAGCAATTTTCTGAAGTCGCACCATTAAAACGGTGAAATATTGGCTCCAAGGGAAATTTTTTTTTACATTTACATTATGTTTAGCCACAAGAGCTCTACAGCAATACTCGAACCAATTTCTAAATTTGAGCAACACAGTTGGAGCTAAATGCCGGATATTTATTTCATCATTAATGTTTTTACTTGATTCCTTTTTCTATGGACGCCGCCGTACGGATCGTTTTACCCGATGTTTGTATCACACTGTGTTCTGGTAAGATTAAACTCTGTGAAATCAGCTGCTTCTACAGTGAAACTACTCCCACCTATCATCCCAGCAGCACACACTATAATCACAGCTATCACTGCTCCAAGATCAAGAAGGCTCAAGCAGCCAATAACAGCTTTGCGGGACGAAACGGAGCTAAATGAATGATTTTGACTGTTTGTTCTTCCTTTTGACCCCCAAACCACAGCCACTGATTGAGCTGCTGTATTGCTACTGCGAGCAGAGGTCATAAATCGATTATATAGCTGCAGATTTATAAAGAAAATGACACACATTCAGTACTTTTGTACTTTTTTTTCTTTTTCAATTTGATGCAGAGCTGTGAGAAACTGTTTTCCCTTAACATCTGATTAAATATAAAAAAATAAAACATATACTGGAAAACTATCTGCATGCAAATGAAGCTGAAATTAATTTTTAAAACTCATATAACTCCACAGTAAATTGCAAAAATGCTCATAGTGAATTCTCCCCCGCACTATTTTGAAAACATATTTCTTGGGATTTTAACGCTTATTTTCATGGACAAACCTTGCTTCACTGTTCTGTGTCAGTGAAGCCACCACATCACCATATTTTGACCGATGCTGAAACCGGTGAAGGGTGACAGAACAACAGGGAGAGTTTGGCCGAGATGAGCTTAATTTTCCTCCCTCTGCCAGGGGACCGGCTCCGAGAGCAGTCGGCTATCAGGGTTGGGACCCGCATTTCGGACAGCTGAACACCGCCCTAGCATATAGGCGTAGAGGACACTATGGATTACTTCACATTTAATAACATGTCAAAGTCAAAGCGGATTTGTATGAGCCACGGTCCACAAAGAGAGGCAGAGGCTCGGGCTGCAGCTGATAGCGTTGCTGCCGCCTGGTTAGTGGTCAGCCCTGCTGAGCTAGCTGCGACCACAAACACACACAGAGAGCCTCTGCAGCCAGTGAACGGAGCTGATTCTGCTCCTGTGGACAACCGATGCAAAGTGAAACTTAGTCACTAATATGGGAAGTTTCACTGTGAACTGCTGGTTTCTAGCATCTCTTACTCGTAATGAAAACTATTTAATCAAAAGCAAAATGAGTTACAGTACTTGCTGCGTTATTTGAAGCCTCAACCATAAACAGGACATCAGGACGGTCCCTCGTGCCTTCACTGCATTTGGGAAGACTGCGTTTTGTCACAATGGTCCTGGAATCTGCTCCAGAAAACGCCCAAATTGTCTGACCCTGTTTCTTTGGGAGATTTTAAATGTTTGGTAAAAGCCGGAAAAAAAAAAAGCAGGAACCGCCTTAAATGAACTCCCAAGGAACGGGGGGAATTCAAGGAATTAAGCCCTGGAAGGAATAAAAAATAATTAATAAAATTTTTGGGGTGGAATGGTGGAAACCCTGGTGCCAGCCCCCTGGCCAAGGCCCCCCTGAAAAAAAAACCCAAAGGGAACCAACCGGCTAAAAAAAAGGTGAAAAAATAAATAAATAAAAATTAAAGATGGAAAATGACGTAGTGGCTGGTTGCAGAACAGCTGGAGCTCCATCCATGTTTGTGTCACACATGACGTCAAACTAATTCCTCACCAGTATGGTTTCTTTCATCGTGAGTACGTCTTATCATGTTCATTGTAAGGACAGCTTTGTAACTGATTAGTATTTTTATGTATTAGTAATTCGATGCTATAAAAGGGTGTGTGTTATAATAATGTAATGACAGCCGCTCTCAATAAAGCCCCCTACAAACACATTATGTCAAACCAATGTTGCACTCTGGTCAGAATTTGTTGTTGGTTTCAACACCACCAACACCAGGTTCACTGTGACAGCATCGCATCACGATCATAAAGGAATCAGTTGTCATGGAGACTGTTCTGAAAAGGTACTGTAACCACACAGAACAGCGCCGTTTAATAGTAGAGCAATTACATTATATTATAGTCATCATGCTTCTATCCGTCATTACAAATGTCACTGGTAGATTATCTGGTAGGTTGTAGGGATGGTTGTGAGCGACTTGCTGGCTGATGCATGCAGCAGCAGCAGCATCCAGCTAGCATGAGCTGGAGTAAATCAGAGAACTGTTGGGTTAGACATTGGTATTCAAGAGCAGGCGAGTGATACGCTGTACCTTTGGATTTTTAACTGGATGTGCTGTAGATCTTTTCATCCTCTGATTCTTGCTAAAAGCTGCTGACATGGTGTTCAGATCGTCTTTTGACAAGCTGGAGTTAGTATGCCGCCACTTTTCAAGCTAGCATCGCTGACACTCATTTGAAAGCTGGAATTTATCTTCTCCATGTCAGAACAACCAATTCATGAGGAAAAAGGAGTTGATATATAGTTAACTAGTCAGACAGCTAGCTGTTAGTAATCATTTTATTAAGAAGAAAATAATAAGGGGAAAATGTGAATTACGACTGAAGTAGCTACCGTTCAAAATGGCTGACCCTAACCCTATCACTAAACCTCCAGCACTCAACAACACCCAACAAGACCCAAGTGTTTAACTGGTTCTTATAAAAGGTGAGCAAGCCAGACATTAGTAAATGCATCACATTTACATCTACATTGTATGAGCCTTTCTCACTGCGGAGAATTTGACTTACAATAGCAAAAATACCGGTGCTATAAATGACATCATCAAGGCTGTTCCAATCAGGTCTGCCATCAGGCCGTGACAGTGTGACTGTGGACCAGCTTTCACAATAACAGAACCCTGAAACTAAAGGACCTAAATGGAATTCAGTCATCTCTACCTTAAGAGGCGATCCGATACGACTCTAGATACATGGGTTACGATACGATTCACTAACGGTACATTTTAAGACATTACAATTCGATGTGATGCAGCTTGAATCTATTTGCGGTGAGAAAATTTAAAGAGAAATGTATCACTGAGACTCCTGCTGCGACGTATTACTCTCGTGAGACTAGAGCGGCCATATTTGATAGCAGAACTCCAGTCAACCGACTCATAACTTCACAACCGGACATCGACGGCCCCACAGTAGATATAGATGAATCCAGAGCCTTGCCGATTGATGTATTCATATCAGCAAAGTTAAAATCGAATCTTTACACCCCTAGAATTCAGTCATCGTTAACGTTGTCATTTTCATACATCTCTGCTATTGTGACATTTCTTCAGTGATAAAACACCTATGAATGCTTACCAACAGTTAACAATCCAGGTAACAAGTCACAGTGTGTAAATGAGGACAGAGAGGCTACAAAGAGGTGTGACTCTAGTTGTTTGATGGAAACTAGTTTCTTCAACAACCTCTAACGCTGTGGCAAGTATATATGTCAGACCTCCAAACATTATTCAAAATAATGATGTGACAGTAACTGAAACATGTCATCACTCAAACTACTGTTTTTAATTAATATTTGTCATAATTATATTATTATAAGTATTGCATTAATTCCCAACACTGCTGTCTACCCCAAAATGTACCATTTTCCTGTTTTTTTCATTTTAATATTCATGAATAAAGTATGTTTTAACCCTTCGACTTTGTTTTCCTACATTTCATGCATGTAACTACAGTGACTGTGCCTTCTGAGCACTTCCAACCTCCGCTGACCATCAGCAGGACACTGTATCACCCCATAACACCACTTGTGTGGACATAATTGCAGCATCAGAGCCATCGTTGCCGCTCCGCTTACACCTTCATTACTTCATCAGTACATGGATTTTAGTGACCTCACATAAATCCCAGCATCCCGCAACCTTTTTCACAGCAGACATTTTGGCCTTTCATAAAAAGAACAGCTTAAGTAGCAACAGGACCGGGCAGTTTCAGGGTCCTGCTGGCTTACTGGGACACTTGAAGGAACTGAGCCATTAATAAGGACATTTGTATCCTTGCACTATGGAATTAGAAGAACCATCTTATTTACTTCTGATTGACTATCGCTGTGTGATACAGTTCTGGGTCGATAGTACAGATGATTTCCAAACATCTTCCATTTGAAATCAGATGCAGCTTTAGCTGATGTGCATGTCGAGCTGCTAATCACTGCTGGTTAGAAGATGGAGACACTGAACCAACAACACAGATCAGTGTTGTGATGTCTTGTATTGTTATGGTCATTGAGCCTATATGATTAACAAGGCAGTAAACATGCAGACTGCTTTATCTTTGAAAGTGGAAGAAGCTGCTTGTCAGGATGAATTGTACTAATAATCTTAAAGGACTCCTAATGGACTCAAGGTACCGCCAGTATAGACTCAAGTATTGTATGTTTGTTTGAATACAGCCTCCTAGTCATGTCTACAGCTCCAGCTATGTGACTTTTCCTCTGCGTGGATAAAACACAGCACTAATGCGAAGTGAAGAGGCTACTTCAAAAGGACTGCACTTTCAAAAGCATATTCATCCAACTTTCAAGTTAGCAGCTCATTATTTAGAAGGTGTTAATGATTCGAGTGAATCAGCCCCTCAGATAAAGATCCTTCCGCTCACAAGCACATCTTCCTCAGTGTTTTAAACCTTTAGCTAGATCTGTTAAAAAATTAATTTGAGAGCATCAGTCGTGTGTAAAAAAAAAAAAAAGATCGAGGTACTGATTGGGAAGCAGATCAAACACAATCCAATGAAATTTCCACATGCAACATCAAAAAGATCTTTCTTACTGTGTTGTTTCCGTTTCCATTTAAATGTAAGCCACTGTCAAACAGCGGGGAGGATACTCGGCTGTGATCCAGCCCCGGAGAACCTGGGGATGAAAAAAAAAAAAAAAAAAGGAGAATGATTCATGTTCTTTACAAAAAGCCTTCTGAAGAATCACTGTTAAACATTTAGTCGAACTTCACACCATATCGATGACTGCTTAATTCCTTCAGGAACAAAGAAAGTAAGTTGCGCATCAACCTCAAACAGCGCAGTCCAGCTCGTAGTGTTAAATTTTAAGGGTTATTATTGACTTTATTCTGCTGCCCTGCCTTTAAGCTGTGCTGTGTAGATCACAGGCGGCATCCAAGAGAAGATGAATGCTGCTCTTTGATATGATATTAGCTTGGCGTTGGAGGACCTGCTTTCTGGTTCGGTCACACTCGGTAAAGTGTGGCAAGCAGCTCCTGGCCTCTCCTGCTTGTAATTTGTGCCATGGTACAACAAAGGACGGCTTAGAGAGAATGCAGCTTGAACCATTTCGCTCTCAGGCAACAAAACCCCCGATTCGTCGAGCCAAACAACCTACAGCGAAACCAAGAGAGTGTCTGCGCGGCGGCCTTCCTTGTGAATGTTAACTTGCCCGCAAGATGTGAAGGTTTTGGATTCGGGAGAATGCGCTCCATCGACCGCGCTATAAATATTCATGCACACCTAATTGGACTAATTACTTTCTACATCTGTGTGCTTTTCAGAACTCGGTAAACTGAATGAAAAGAATATTGTGTTTGCGAGTGGATACTGAAATTATTTGTGTTACATGAGGTCCATTCCTTCTTTTTGCTTACAGCTAATACATAAGACAACAATGACTGGAGGCTTGGTGTGGGGGTTTGTTTCTAAAATGCAACGACAGGAGAAGTTTCCACGTCGAAGTGTTTAGTTGTGTTCGCTAGACATTTGCTATGAGTTTAAAGGGGCCACCTTTTTCTGCAAAATCTTTTATTGTTTTAGAATATAATTACATTTCCCACAAAACTTTTTTTTTCTTTTCCTCATGAATCAGAAAGTGTATCTCTGAATGAGCCAATCAGGTTTGGCGTACTAGATCTGACATACTACGCATTAGAACATACAAAATCTCCTTCTGGCATACGACATAGCACCCACAGTAGACACTAAGCAAGGTGTGCTTGCTGATCTTCTCTTCAAAGGTGTGTAGGCAGCAGCTGAGTTGGATTTAAAGCTACAGACACTGAAACGGTGCATTTGGAGCAGGTCTAGAAACAGGATTATTCTAGGAATGGTAGCATTTATTATCTGTGCAGTATTTTCAGCTGAAACTGGAAATGCACATTCTGGGGACGTGTCATGAACTTGTTCAGAGGGTGATACTGTGGGACCTTTAAGATGAGAAGATTAGTCTCATGTCTGTCCGTTATGGATGAAGCTGGAGCCAAGAGACCCTTAGCTTAGCTTAGATTAAGAGTTCTCGCCTGGCTCTGCCCAAATGTCACAAAATCCACCAGCAGCGAATCTAAAGCTCACTAACTAACAGATAACAAGTAAGAACAATAATCTGCAGCGGATATGTGCTGGACAGGGCAGATTTGCTTCCCCTTGACGGAGCCAGACTAAGCACATTTAGCACGTGGTATCAATCTTCTTCTTGTCTAACGCTGGGCGAAAAAGTGAATTAACACATTTTCTGAAATCAGGCTTTCACAAGATCACAACATTCACACTTTTACTACTAACAAAATGAGCAGTGAACTTTCTTCTGCCCGTGTTGTGCTCTGTAAAGACGATGTCAGGGACTCCTGAATACCAACCAGGGTTCATTTATAGTTGAAATCTGGTGATGGTTGTTTGGTTGCTTGCTTAGGTTGGAAGGCCACTGTCAATCAATACGGCTGCTACTAGTTTCATAAAATATAAAAAGCAGTGTTTCATATTTGAGAAGCTAGAAGGATCATATTTGGGTGTTTTTTTTTTATGTGAAAAAATAGTTGCCAATGAATTTCCAGACAATCAGCTAAACAATTAATTGATTGCAATCAAATCATTGCAGCTGCACAGACAAATACGTCTAAACCCACACAGTCCTGCTGAATCTAACAGATTAGCCGAGGAATAAACTCCTTCACATAAGTTTGACACACCCACACATATTTTCAGTATTTTCTACAGTGCTGAAGACATTAAAACTATTTATTATATCTTTGGAACTGTGTAGGAAACAGAACAAAATACTTTTCTCGTTTTAGGTCGTCACCTGTAATATTTAACATCTTTTCGAAGCTCCCACGTATGCTGAGCACCTGTCGGCTGCGTTTTCCCAAACCATCTACCTCAGCAGATGATGATCTCAAACGCATCAAGATGGAAATAAATTTCACGAGTTAACTTTGACAAAGCACAGCTGTTAATTGAAAACCATTCCAGGTGCTGACCTCGTGGAGCTCGGCAGCAGTGTGCAAAGCTGCTCTCAAACTGTTGCTATTTTGAGGAACCTAAAATATGAAAAATATTTGGTTTGACACATTTAAATTTACACCATACAGGGTATTTCATAGCTTTAATGTCTTCAGCATTGATCTAGAGCAGTGGTTCTTAAATTTTTTGAGCCACGACCTCCAAGATAACATAAGTTCGTGATCCCTCAATTTGAATTTTTAATATATCACGAGTAATAACTTTGTTGTTCATGCATTATTGTGTCAAAAATTAATGTTAATTCCACAGATGCATCTCTTTACATTACCACATTAATTTTCCTTTGAATGAATGAATGAATTTATTTTGATCAAATGAAAGGGGGAAAAAAAGACAAAAACAAAAGAAAATCATTTTAAAACAAGCAAAAAATAATAAAGTCTCATCGTCAAATCATAATATTAACAAGTTCAAAAAAGGATTGGGAAGAAGTATACACTTTTAATTTTGACAGCCCTAACACACATTTGTTTGATAAATGTAGGCTTTTTTTCTTTTCTTTTTTTTTTAACAATGATCTGGCGACCCCCTGAAATTATCTTGGGACCCCCATGGGGGTCCCGACCCCCAGTTTGAGAACCACTGATCTAGAGTGTAGAGAACACTAACATTAAAGGAAAATCCTTGAACAAGTAGTCTGTTTAAACTTTTGACTGGTACAAATTATACAAGAAACACAAAAGACAGATGAGACGGAGGGCGTGTTGCAGTAAGACGGGACACTTGAGCGCCGCCACTCATTATGTAAAACATGACAACGTGGTGTTTTCGTAATGAAGTGTGTTTTGTAATTATAAATTATAACTCGCATGTGATTTCTGGAGCTATTTCAGGTAATCACCTACCTCCACCGTGCAGTACTTTATCACTCCTCCACTTAATATAAAAAAGACAAAGTAGCCCCACTTAATATAAAACAGTGCTCCGCAAAATTGCCACATTTATAATTTGCTTTTTTTTTTTGCCTCCGCTAACTGCTTCGTGTTCTAATTTTCTCGCTATCATTTTCTCACCTCTCTCACCTATCATCCTTCATTCCTCAGCTCCACATGGATGATTTTAGTGTCTCAGTTTTCATCTTTTCAAGCTGCTGAAGTTAAGTGCAGCTCTGGGTGTTTCTGACATTACTGCTCGCCTCGGGCCACGGAGCGTGACAATTTATTACTCTGAAATAAATGCTCATCTATTGAACAGCTTTAAAGCGTTAAGTTGAGCAAAAAAAAAAAATAAAAATAAAACACAATCTCCCATAAATGTGGCTTACTTCTCCGCTGCTAAGGATGCTCAGCAGAATGAAGTTTATTGTGAGCTTGGTCGGCGTCGCAACCGGTGGATGCTTACCTAGAGGCAGTTTTAGAAATGATGGAACTTCTCGCAGGTAGCGAACGGTGATGGTGACCTCATCTCCCGCCGTACGCAAGAGGTGAACCTGGCAGGAGCGAGAGAGATTGATATAGATAAGCAAGAGAGAGATAGAGATTGAGACTGATGCGGCGAGATAAACTTTAATCTCGTATAAATGAAACAAGCCACATTCATGTCAAGCTGTACACAACCCCCGAGCAAACAAAATGTAACAGGAGATGAGTGAAGAATATTTAATCAGAAGTTGGCGCCTGACTGAAGTGCTTTGACTTGAATCATCAAAAGGCAGAAATTGAAGGCCGGAATTTCGCTCATGACAGGCAGTGGCAGAAGATACCACAAAGTGATTACGCTCTGGAAGTCTGATTATCTGATGTCTAAATGACATAAAATATGTCCTCAACACGTCGAGTCCTGATTCCAAGGAGGCTTTCGTGTAAGGTTCAAGGATCGCATATCAAATCTGCCTATTTTTCTTGTATCTTTTATATGAGGAAAATACAAGAGAGCACTTTAATTTGAAGCAATGTTCTTAACACTGTTACAAAGCGCTTCACAAAAATGAAAAACAGACTAACGGAGAAAATGTAAAAACAGGGAAATGATAAGATCAAATAAATATGAGCTATGAAGTGTAAATAAAACTATGCATCAGACAGTTGCAAAAGCTGCCACAAGGTGAAACGCTTTAAGGAGAGACTGAAAAGGACCTGGAGACTGTCTGAGTACAGCAGGCAGAGCTCCATAATGTGAGGTCTCTGATAGCAAAAGACAGGTGATCCTTGCCACACAGACTTAGACTCTAAATTTTGCTCTTAGACGAGCTGGATTCAACTATAATCCACATAGTCAGACCCATCGTGAGAATGGTCTGACTGCACTGTATTATCATTCTGCTACATGCTGGCTTGATTTTTTCTGCTTTTTTTCTGTAAATCATAATCTCCTTGGGGTTAAGCCCAGGATGCAGCAACGGTGCCCCTGTAAATCCTGAGCAAAACTTGCGATTTTCAGCATGCAGGTTGATGAAGACGCTACCATGCACCTAGCACGGAGGTGTCCAATCCTGGTCCTCGAGAGCCACAATCCTGTTTTAGATGCTTCCCTCTTCCAACATACCTGATTCAAATGATCAGCTCATCATCAAGCTCTGCAGAAGCCTGATAATGATCCTGATCATTTAAATCAGGTGTGTTGGAAGAGGGAAACATCTAAAACATGCAGGACTGTGGCCCTCGAGGACCAGGAGTGGACACCCCTGACCTAGCAGAAAAGGAAGAGAATGTCTTTTGAAATGCATTGTGTCTACAAGTCTACAACTGGTGAGTCAGACCAGTTAGAGAAAAAACAAAGACCGACTTAAGCCTAAAAAAATTGCATTAAGGGTAACTCTGAACTCAAACCTTGGTGATAAAAGATGAAATGGCTCATAGTTTGTGGTTTGCTTATTATGGAGCAATTACAAGGGGAAGAGTTTCACACGTTTTTCGAAAGTTTCCCATTAAAACATCCTTGTAAGAGTCCTTTTAAGAGCAACTTAGTGAAAGAAATGCACTTAGATGTCTAACTAAAGTGTGACTATTAGTGACCTTAGCCATAGTCAAAGTCTATCTTTACAGCAGGGCTCCATCTGTCAACCTCGAGATCCAGAGGGTGCAAAAGGTCAATAATTCAGCGGTGTATTTAAAGGCAAGGTTCATTAAGTCCTTAAAAAGTGAACAGTAACTTTCTATAACCCATTCAAAATCTCATAGGGAGAAAAGCACCAGGGCTGATGCGATCATGCCTCTTGGTCCCAGTAATGACTTGAGCAGCAGCGTTTTGTACCAAATGAAACACCTGAATGTTACACGCAAGGTCACCTCTGCACATCCGAAGTGCACATCTGCTGTCAGATCCCTCGCTCTCCTCTCCAGCATTACGTGGTAGCCCTTGTTCCTTTAGCCTGAGCATCTGTCAGCGCTGGGACTGTGACAGGCTGCCATTAAAAGCTCTGGATTTGGTTCTGAAGAGAAGCTGCTCATTATGCTTTTTGTCGCTCTGGAGGTGAATATAGCGAACAGCTGTTTGGGACCGCACGGCAGACAGAGATGATCGACGGGAAGACTGTCTGAGGGAGATGTGGGAGGGGGGGTGAAGGCAGACAATAGAAGATACTTAACAAAGGGAGATGCTAAATTGGTGAGAAAAAAAATGAACAAAACAGAAGAAGAGAAAAAAAAAAAAGCGAGCAGCCATGCAGATAAACCACTAAATATTGGCACCACATCGCTTTTGATACTAATCTTCTCCTTTTCACTGTTTTCCATTTGTCACAGTGTAAACCGCAAGACAAACAGCCTCCTGTCAAGATGACAACTCAGATTGTTGAAGTGCACCTCCATGTTGATAACTAGTGGGATCTGGTGTTAAACCTGGAAGGAGGATGGCAGACGGATGGAGCAGGGTGTTGGCTTTGTGCAAGGTAATTACAAAAATACTCACAACTTCTTCATGAGTACAATGTTCTACTGTTATGCCATTGACCTAAAGAAACCAACAAAGAGAGGGGGGAAAAGCAAACAAGTTAATATATCGTTTAGAAAGTGTGATAATTTAGTATTTCTAAGCACAGGACTGGGGTTCTTGGACCGAACCACTGGATCAACATTTGCTCATAAAAGGCCACCAGATGACCACAGAGACGAGAACACAAAGCGATGCGACAACAAAGAGATGCAAAAACAACCAGGAGGCACAAAACAACTACAAACAGACGCAAAAGACAACAAAGAGATGCAAAAATGATGACAACTATAAAGAGACGCAATACGGCCACAAAGACAGACGACATGTTAAGGCATGTTAACCCTTTCAGCACTGAGTAACTTTGGCTTGAATGAACAGAATTACCAGCGATATATGCCTGTATGCCAGAGTCCTCGCTAGGATTCCATGACAGCGGACCGGGGGGTAGGGGGGTTTTAGCAAATGCTGCTAGAGGTTAGCGGCAAATATGGTAGCAAACAGCAGCGTTAGCAGTGAAGTCGACAGTAGTGAAACTCCATTGGCGCTAGTTGTTAAATATTTTCCCGTTACGTAGCCTCAAAAACAATGTATCGGCCCAATGTGCAGCGTCATTTTTTCAGGCAGCAGCGTAACGGGTCGGTACTCTGTTATGACGCTAGCAAGAACCCTGTATGCTATTATTATTATTATTCTTATTATTTGCATAATTTATTTCATGACTGAATCACTTGTTCCCATTAGTGTATTCCCACTGATAGACAATCAAAATGAATGTAACAGAAAGTCGCCATATACCGGAACCTGCTACACCAGGCTGCAGGGTTGACGGGGTGAAAGCCGCAGACCGGTATAGCGGGCTATAGTGTTGAAAGGGTTAACACACAGAAAATGGCTAAAATAAGACATAACTGTAAAGAGATACAGCACAAACACATGGACACAACCATCTTGTTAGGAGAAATCTTGGAACTGTCAGCAAGGCTTGGTGTTAACCGTGAACTCCACATGGTAGCCAGTTGATTGACGTGTACAATGTGCAGAGAAAGTTGCAGATCCAGGCCACAGAGGAACTCATATTTAAGGTACACTGCGAGTTAACACATCATACATGTTGAATAAAACTGGCAGTGGCTGCAGCTTTCAAGGCCAATCCTGCTAGCACGCTGTGGCTGATGAACAATTGCCAAATTGAGCTTGTGCTACAATTTCCGTTCCAGGAGTGCAAGTTTATAGAGATAAATACTTCAGATGGTAATTGTTTTGCCCACAGGGTGCACCGAGCTGAGGCGATTCTATATTGAACCCAACAACACATAGCGAACCATTCAGGAAAAACACATGAACCATTACGTCCCTAACAGAGATCCCAAAACAACCACAATATTTAACGACAAAGGAACACAAAATGACCAAAATGAGATGCCAAAGAGTTCACCACAGAACAAAGACACACACGAAAAGACACAAAACAACAATCAAAAAGCAACTAAGGCGATGCAAATGGCAGCAATCACAAAGAGATGCAAAATCGCTAAAAATAGATAACAGAGCAACCACCAAGAGACAAAAAACCCACTACAAACACAAAACGACTAAAATAAGATGTGAAACAACTACACAGCAGAGACACAGCACAACCACAAAGAGTCAAAATCACTACAAAGAGACTCAACATAGCCACAAAGAGATATAAGTCAGCCTCAATAAGATAAGCAAAACCACAACAACAAAAGAAAAAAAAAACTATAAAGAAAAAACTGGTGATTTTGAGCCTCTTTCAGTGTAGCTGTCTGAGGGTAGGAGAGGTGGGAGATCATTTACATGTAGAACTCTCAAAATGCATTCAAAAAACAAGTTTTGATATCATAAAAAATTAGAAAAGTTGTGACTTGTTTACTCAGAGAAGCAGGGTTTTAAATGAGTAGTTTTTTTTTAGTCATTTCACAATCGTCCCCCTCCTCTAAAACTGTGTTCCAGTCTGGCTCCCCGATTCAAAAGTTTTCCAAGCCGTCCCTAATTCGCTGCTTCTCCCACTACGACTGCAAGTATGTAAATAGATGCAATACTCTGCAGTGTGACAGTTCAAATAAGTCACTGCAAATAAATATGAAACAGTAGTGATCCAAAGGTGGATGCAGTAGCAGCTCTATTTATATTATAATCCATAATAACTTCCAATATGAATGTTAATATTGCTTTGCTGTCCACTTCATCTCGTTGATATTCCAGATAAACATCACATCCAATAAATCTGCCAGACGGATTCAAATTAACTTTTTAAAAGATTAAATGAATAGAATTACTAAATACGAGACGCTTTTTGGCAACTATTAGAAGGAACATCAGCCGTAATTTAACGGTAACATCACTAACAATACAGCAATGACTCTACAACAATGAGACATGTTTGGTTAAATTAAACTGATGTGTGTTCGGCAGCGATACATCTGACCGCAACGCTGTCTCTTCAAAGGCGCAACGAGACATAAAACGACTCGTTTGATTAAAATCACACAGTTCAAACTTCTAAATATTCTTTCCCCGTTTCCTCGAATTAATTACGCTGTCAAAATAACAGAGGGCTCAGATTAAGATGCAACAAGTTGCCGCTCTTGGCTGGGACTGAACCGACTTGCGAGGCAAAGAAAGTCGTGAACTGATGTACCAACCTGCAGCACGGCGTCCCCGACGAACAGCTTCCCCGTCTGATCAGCTGCAGGCATCGGTTGTCAAGTGTCAGAGGTTAATGAATACATTACAAAATAATTGCTCATTTCATACATGGCAATGTGGTGGAAATAGCAATCAGTGTCTCTGTCTGACTAATCTCGGCCAACATCCTACAGCTCGGAGAAAGAACACAGGAAAGCATGAAATTTCAAACTAATCAGGATATAAACTCATTCGCAGCGGCACGAGAGGAAACAATGAAAAGCTCTGTTGTCAAAAGATTTGCGAAGCTTTCTCAAAAGGGTTCTTAATGTCCTCTGGATATGAAGACATGACTCTCTTGTATCCGAAAAAAAGATATTAGGAGGCATGTGGGCTAAAAGACAAATTACAGGGGAATGATTCGCTCACTCGATGCTCTGATACGGCATCGTAGCGGGATACAGAGAGGTCATCAGTTCTAACAATTTAGCTGACAAACATGATTAAAGTACTTTCTCTTCCATCTAGCTGACAGCATGACCATATTACTCATCCAGATTGGCTGCTGTTTACTTCTTCACAGCGTTTCATGCTCGAGGATCACCAAGAACTGCCCTGTTGGACGCCTAATTAACAATAAACGTTGTGTGAGACGACAACACCTTATGTTTAAATTCATGTCTGTCGGTAGGTGTGCTTAAACAATCCTACCAAAAAAAAACTTATCAAGAAAATGTATTTTCGTTGTGAGAGGAGTGGCACCAGCCTCATGTCGTGGAGAAAGAATTGGGCCGTGATTAGTTTGGCTTAGCATGAAACAACAAAACATGTTTTTGTTTTAAAGGCATTGTGGACTCTTCCAGCCATTAAAGCTACTCAAGAGGAAGCAGAAAGCATGCTAAGTGGCTTTTAACTTGTACTTAGAGAAATCTACAAGACAATATTTGTATTGGTTGGGGACAGTGACTTGTGACAATAAGTTGGTCAATAACTCCCTGGACCATCACAGATTGTGGTTTTTACATTTCGCCTTGTGTGTGGGAAAAACAAAGACACACAGAGTAACTGAGTGAGTGGTAGAGGTGTAGGTAGGTATATTTATAAGTCAGGTTAACTGATTGCTTATGTTTTCAGCAGGAATAACATAATTACTATACAAGGTGTGTCAGAAAAGTTCCAGAACTGGTGTCACAAAAGATATATTTCAAATCCAAACTAGGAGTTTTCCCCTTCAGACGATCAACCAGCACGTCTACAAAGAGATCCTGCGGCGTTTGCTTCATTCAGTGCAAGAAGAGGCGAGAGTTGTGGCAGGACAAGTCGTGGCTGCTTCACCATGACAACACGCCTGCTCACAATGCCCTGAGCATCTGACAGCTCCTGGCTGAGGAGAACATCACTGTGCTGGACCAGCCTCCCCACTCACCCCACCTGGCTCTGTGGGATTTGTTCCTCTTCCCCAAGCTCAAGGGGGTCATCAAGGGGACCCGTTTTGAAGACGTGGACGGCATTAAGATGGCTGTGACGACGAAGCTGTGGAGAATCCTGGAAGAATCCTTAATGGATGGCGTGGCAGAGAAGGCTGGGAGAGTGTGTTAGACTCCAGGGGGATTACTTGGAAGGGGAAAACTTGTAATTTAGATTTGAAATATATCTTTTGTGACACCAGTCCTGGACCTTTTCTGACACACCTCATACAATCACCACTTCATGATGTCTTGAGCTGACCACAAACATTTTGAAAAATCACTAGAATCACTTCCACTCCACTGTTTAAAATCAGGTGGATGAAGTTAACAGAAATGTCACAGTTCAATCACTATTTCCTCGTCACTGTCCGTTCCTCCTTCTTCTATCTGGGTTTAATGGCACTAACTGTGCATCTCGAGGTGCCTAACTTCAAATATTCTAATTGGCTGAATTTCCATGAGCATCTATTGACGCGAATGTCATGGATTTACTTGCAAAGCCAGACATCACAGCACTGCCGGGGGCACATTTTTGTTTTAAGCCGAATGAAAAAGGAGAGCCCAAGAACTAGGAGGCAATTTGTCGGATTTGTAGCAGAAAGGTTGCTGTCAAAGGCGCCAATACGACTAATACACCAAACTAATAGAGGCAAAACTGAACAGAAGGAGACAATTAAAGCCTTAATTGCAATTGTTTGTATGAAATTAATTGTCAGCTGATATCACTAGTTTCCATTTGTTAGGCTTAGCTCAGTTTAAATTCTATTTACTCACCCTGTGCAGCTGTATAATATCTTCTGCAGCTGCATATTCTAAATGTTTTGTGGCTCAATTAATTCCTCCACCAAGGCAGAGCCGAAGCAGAGGTATGTTCTCACTGCTGTTTGTTTTCCTGTCTGTCTGTCAACAAGTTTAGGCAAAAACTACCTCAAAATTTCACAGAGGCGGAGCCTGGCCAAAGAAAGAGCTCGTTAAATTTTAGTGTGGATCCAGACTACTGTGGTTAAAACTGTGACACAGAACAACGGCCACGGCAGAGAGACACCGGGCTCCGAGGGCTCCTATTTTCTGTGTACATTTCAATCAGCTTTACATTCTCGGGCATCTCCAGGACCTCTGCAATTTCCAATAGACATTAAAATAGAGTTAGCTTGTTATAAATGCTTGGCTGCACAGCATGAGCTTATACACTGTGCAAATTAGTCACCTGGTATAGATGTGGACTGGCGCGTCCATGTTTCCATTATTTATGCTAAGCTGGGCTAAACATGACTTTATTCCAGCTCTATGACATGAGATTAGTAACAATCACATCCTCTAACTCTCAGAAAAAACTAAATGAAATCTTAATCATCATCATATTTCTATTAAAATGTAAAGAAAAGCACAAAGTATAGTGTTTTTGTTGTGTTATATGTATCACAAATGTCTCCTTCATTATGTCCATCAGGGTTGTCTCGGTTAGAGTTTTAACTAAAAATCTATGAGAAAGAGCACAAACTGGAGGATAGAGTTAAAAAGCCATGCCACAGAAGGCAAATGTAAAACACTACTGAGCTGCATTATGGGAAATGTAGGCTGCACTGCTCTAATTATTGCCAAAGCTTTTTAATTGCAAAATCATATGTCAGATAAAATTTAAGAACCACCAACATATCTTTTTCTCACTGCACCAACATTTTTTTTTACTCAACTTGAAAGGCAGCATTTAACATTGCATTCAGAACCATTTCACATTGCAGCAGCGGAATAAAAATACTTTCTTAACTTTCTTACCTACTTGATCTTTAAAAATCTTTGAAATAACCACTGGCACGTTGTGCTCTGCGCCTCCCTGGAAAGCAGGAGATAAAGATGAGCGTGAACATTGCTCGAGTTTCACTGGTGAAATTTGCTGCCAAAACTGACAAACAGTCATCTCTGCACCCAAAGCCTTTTCATTTCCACTGTAGTCTCTCCATAATCAAAACTTATCTGCTTACTTTGATGCTTAAGCCCAGACCGCCAGTCGCTTGTCTTCGCAGTACAACAGTTCTGTGCTTTAGAAAGTGGGAGTTTCTTATTGGCAAAAGGATATTGTGAACATTGAAACAGTATTCTGGAGTTATGCAGCATGAATTACAATGCAAGTCTGGAGCCCTCGGGTGCACTTACATTTACTTGGGTTTCACTTCCACTTGTGCAAACCACATCCAGCTTCTGTATGGTTAATACCTCTTTGGTCAATTTCAGGCAGACATCATAGGTATTGTTGGTCTCCTCATTGTACAGCAAAGCAATTCCAGATTTTGTCTGTTGAAATTGAGAAGAGCATTGACATTTTGCCAAGCAGAGCAATTATGTACACAATGAACATTTTAATCCTCTTTTCTCAATGTGCCATTTGTGTACCCCCCCGTTCTACTGGTCTACTTTTGCGTTAATTGGTTTTGCTTGACATTGTGAAACCTTTGTGTAACGGAGTAAAAAAAAAAAAAGGGGGATTCATATTTTCAATTCCATATCTTTACCTTACAAAACAAGGGACACACAAAAGTTCAGGACAGTTGCAACCAATTTAACACAGAGGACAGACATAACGACAACAGCCAACTTTGATAAAAGGCGCAGCTGAGACATAAGAATTCTCACTTTAGCTGTCTCTTTATAGATGAAGACTCCAGAAATGTCTGAAAATAGTGCAGCTCAATTAAACCCTCACTTCTAATGCTTCGGTCTGTGATCTTTCACTGCTCAGTCATCAGTTATCTGCAAACGCTAAATGAAATGGAAAAAAAAGCAGAAAAAAACACTTTCTGTCTACAGAGTAGGTAAATGACTGCCTGATTAAGTTTTTTTTTCTATTATTCAACGATGCTATTAGTCGCATTTCAAACTGTTTAGCTCAGTGGTCAAACGTCAGGGTTGTCAAGTATGTTATTTAATACTTTTACTTAGAAGAATACTAAGGATCTACAGCTACTCTACCAACCTAGAGAAGCTGTGTTTAAACACAGCAGTGCTTGGAGGTAAATGTTACCATCACCTTGCAAACATACCGATAATGAAAATGTTCCTGTGAATGTTCAACAGGTATATTGTTTACTGTGCTCACTGCTTTAATAAAGAACAGACGTGAGAGTGTCATTCGTTGTTGGGCATAAAATGAAGGACAGAAGAAACGATCATTGTAATCTGAATAACTGAATACATTAATCAATCAAAAACGGGAATCAAATTTATCCTGTAGTGAATTTTAGACCGCTGAATAGTTTCTAGGACTCAAAGTCACATTCCCCACCATCATAACGCGTTTATAAGACGTTGTCAAAGTTTTCCACTGCAGGTATTTAGAGGCTGTTTTAGGAGAGGCCAAACCTTTGTGTGTGTTTCGACTGCAAGACGTGCTCGCTAACTTTCAGAGCTGTTCTTGGGAAAGAAAAAAAAAACAACAACTTTTTCTTATTTCCGTACTTCTGAGCAGCCCTGAAAAACTGCTGTGCAGGGTGTGATACTGATTAGCTAAACTCAGACAAGACAAAGACCACCATTTTTCCGTCTGCCAATTCGATGTCCTTGTACCAGAACGGCATTTCAGCATTTGGACGTTCCGGCTGCAGGAGCTAGCTGGCTGTTTTAAGCTGGCACGAACCTTTGAGCATGTTTCTACAACAAAAACTCCAACGTAGAACCTTTTTCAGTACCCATGGCAGTTCTGAAACTTTACTGTGCAGGTCCCGATGCTGCTACGTAAACTTGGAGAGGAAAATAAACCATTTCTTCTGCCCTCATGGAGGAGCAGCCATCTCTCTAAACTCGCCATCTTCAATGTAAAATTCTACGTAAAGGCTAAAATAACAAATTCTCGTAGATTAATCGTAGCAACTGCACGAGCTCCAGGAACACGAAAAACCTCCAACCCAAAACCAAGAAGCAGCACCAACTCACAAGGACGAAGTGCCAGATACGGATAGCCAAACCCAAAAACAAACACCAGAGTTTGGGTTTCAATAAGATATAAGTATCTGGAACTCCCAACCAGTCAGTCAGAAATGATGAAGCCTCTTGGATGAGAGCTGAAACATCTTCAAGGAACTCAAGCAAGTCCAGTTGCTACGATTCATCTACCAGAATAACCATGACCTGGATGACTGAGAATCTTCACAGACATCTAACATAACAAACCTCCATTATTCTATTTTTCGTCATTAACTTGCAGTTGAACAGTCAAAGCTGTTGGATCCTACACCACATTGAAGACAGACAGGCTGAAAGGGCCGATTACTAGAAAAAATCAAATTTTTCTACCAGATATTGTGATTTGTATTACATTGAACCAGGTCAGTCATTCACTACTAAAGAGCAACATCTACGTATTGCACATCCTGTACTCATTTTTTCCCCCCAAAGGAACAGAAAATAAACCCTTGGTCGCTTCATAATTATAGAGTAAATTGCAGCCCTAGCAATTTGCTAACTGCACTGTTTCAAAACGCGATTCTGATTTGAAATCGATTAGTTTTAAGCACTAGTAAAGATTACCTGCTCAACATCATTATTACAGGGCATCTCCATTAGTTTTATCCTTTGTAAATGAAACTAAACCAATGTAAGGTGCATGTACAATGAAGATCAACGTGGCTTTGTGTTCTAATAACAGCCGCATCAGTCTGTATTATTTAGAAAACAGAAGGTGAGATGTATTGTTCCCCCAGTTGTCGTCATTCTACAATTTGCAATGTCTAAGATAGCACACAGACAAACTATTTGGTCCCTTCCTCAAACCCTTCCCTTATTACTTTGGTTCATGTTTGAAACGGTGTACTAACATGGTGAGTTACATTATCACCCCAAACTTCATCAGAATTCAGCCACGAGGGTCAATAAGACTGATGGATGATCTAGCATATAAACAAATGAAACAACAGTTATTTGATAGAAAAACAACTTCCTGTAGTGACTTGCCTGTGAAGTAGACGGTTTCACATACACGCAGTGTCCAAATAATAGGAACACAAACGCAACGCAACAAGCAACGGCAAGGAAATCTTTCTGCAGAGTTAAATCAGCATGTTTTGTCTCATCACAAAGGCTTCACTAAGATTTACTGATGTTTCTGTGATTATGTGCAGCCTCTTCTTCATTTGATACTGTATCAGGTTTTATTCTCGAGGTTTCCTTTTTGGCATAAATCTTATCAAGCGCCACCTACGACATTGCCGTTGATAAGCAGCGCACTATGTAAAGTGTCGTATCAATTTAATCCTTTCATCAATGCTTTAGCATTTTCATGCTGTTCCGGTACTTTTTTAAACGGCTTGAATGTTGCAGCAATACAAATCAGAGGACTTCAGCCTTATCTCAAGAGGAATGAAACATGAAGGTTGTCTCCGTGGGGACAGAAGGTTTCCATTACTTCATATTAAAGGGGAATTATCACATTGATTGGAAACATTTCAGTTCAGTCTTGTATTAAAAATACATTTTCACATTCTTAAGACAGTGCTCAGTGGAAGGACAAAAAACAAAAGAAGTGGTTTGTCGCTGCATGGTTTTGCAGACGGTGTCTATGTTGTGTAGAATAGCTGAAGATTCACCTTTTCATAGACGATGTGCTTTTGAGTGATCGGAGCAGGTGAGGAGGTGACAATCAGCACATGACTGAGGTCAACCAATTCTCTTTTAAGTGACTAGAGAATGAAGGTCATGCTCTGTTCCCACAAACAAAGACAGAGTATAAATTACAGCTTCGGTGAAATGTGGCTGCTGCAGCAGCACGATGGCTGCATTCAGGAGGAAACACAACAAGCCCCACAAGTTTTATAGCACACAAAGCAAAACAAGTCAGTGTCACTGCCTGGAATGACAAAGGAAACCTGTTTCACCTTCCATTACTCTCTACTTTGTCACTGCCCGACCTCTTAGGCAGCTCCCTGGTGCTGCTCTTATTGTTTCTTGTCAAATGACAGAACTGTTAAGTCTAAACAAAAAAACACGACAATAGACTGTGAGGAAAAGGTCTGTGGTCGTGTCAGCACTAAATCACAAATAACATTCACACAAACCGAAAAAATTCAAGGCAATAAACTTTACATAACTGTGTTGACAAGGTTGACTGCACCAGGAACAAAAGATGCTTTGTATAGATTTTATTTGCTTGCTGACTTTACAGAGACACTGAGAAACTGAGAAACTCGTCTTTGTGCACTTAATATCACACCAACGGACAATCTGTTCTTTGACACGTAAAAATTCTCCATAAAAATCTGCTTTGGGGTGTACACAGAGACTGTATTGTGTCTATGTGTATAAAAATATATATAAAAGGTCTACGGTTGTTCACACATACAGACTGGGAGGCTGGAACAACAACAGCTGCTGTCCATCATGAATGAGACCTGGTTTTGCAGCACTGAGCTGCCAAGCTTGACAGACTCATAAAGCACCCAGCTACACTACAGAGGAAAGTTAAGAAAGGCTCAGCTTTATGCAAATACCTCGTAACGGAGTATGAGCGACAGCCAGACAAAAACCAACAGCGATGAACAACACCCGCGGTCTCATCTATCAACTGCCTGTAAGCACAATTTGTGTGCAAACTTTGTACCAGTGTTTCCTTGCATAGGCTGTGATTTATCAGGATTATAATGTGGGTAAATTTAGAAGCACTCCTGACTGTGCAGATGCTCTTGGTGGAGGAGGTCATTACAACGAGATAAGATAAATAAGATGTAATTTAGCTGAAGTGAAGCCATAGAGGGCGCACCTATAGATTGTTGGAAATAATCCACACAAAGGCTGAGCTTCACAGGAGCATTTAGCGAATGGAGTTGTGCACAGAGCACATTAATAGGAACCGCAGGGATAGCACCATCACACTGAATGGGATTTATCGTTGCTGACATGAAGCTCTGTGTACTGTGTCGTTCCATACATGGGATAAATACCAGTTTTCTTAGGCTCAGTGCTCTTTAACACTCGGTTTGATAAACAGGGGCATGAGACTAGAATCGCCTCAAGTGCATAGACTGTACATATAAGTTGACCCACTGGTTTGTGAAGCACCACTTTGAAGCCTCGAACTCGGCATGTGGCCAACAAATGGTATTTCGAAACTAGACGCAACTAGCAAGAGTTGGATCTGACTGATTCCTTGACCGTGCAGAATGATACGGTAGTGATCCTTCAATTACAAGGTGCCCCAAACAAAGCCTTCGTTATGGTCTACTATTCTCTAAAGGGGACCTTAATGTACAAAATTAACTTAATGCTGAATTGAAGGAGACTTAAAACTAAAAATTCAAACAAGAAACGCATTAGAAAAATGTTTACTGAGGCAACAGATCGAGAGTGAAGGACTGTCATTTCCTCATCGACTTCTATACAATCCTAGTAGAGGAGTCGCCCCCTGCTGTCTGTTTGAAAGAATGCAGCTTTAAGGCACTTTGGCTTCACTTTTCAGACTTTGAGGTCTTTATACAGTTTATGCTGTTGACAGAGCACAGCTAAGTGTAGATCTCATTCTCCTTTGGTTTGATAATGAAGTACACAGTACAGTGGATACATCAGGAAACAACTGTCCAATCAGAGTGAAGCACGCTGATTGTGTTGTAAAATAACTTTGATTTTAGTTAAGACTTAGTACATTTTAATCCCCAGTCGTAGCTCTGACCTCTCGACTAATAACAAAACTGTAATTTCTAAAAGGAGTGAATTTAAAGTGGTCCCTACATTAGTGTTCTCCAGCAGTAATGAATTTCTACACTGAGAATTTCAGCACTGGCAATTCAACTGGTGAAATATCCTTGAGTTGAAAGTAGTTGACGTCCCTTTAGTTCCAACAGCGGTAATCATATTTTAGATAGAAAATCCATCCAATTGGACCTCCAGACAGGTCGGTTTGGGAGCCACAGGGCAGAAACGGATGCAATAATTAAATTGAATGTTTAAAATGTTTGAAATGCAGTTCAAACATTCTGAATGGAGAGATGCTACTAGGATTGACCGGATGCTTTAAATGAACAAGTATGGAAGATGCCCAGGTTTATCTGAGATCCAGTCTCCTAACGCAAATGAAACACTGAAATGTGATTTTTGTGCATAATGACAGGCTTATCTTAGCAAAACTGTCCTGACAGCTCTGATGGAGCTCAGGACTCATCCAGAGACGCTTTGAAACAAACGATTCCACTGCATAAACCTGGAATCTGTGTGAAACAGCTGCCCTGTCGGATGTGCGCAAGAAAAAAAGAACATATCTACGTTTAGATCCCGACCAATCCTGTGTCCGTGAAGTAACTGCTGCTGTGTCACAAGCATAAATGCACTCATTAGTGTCAATCTAGCGAAGCACTTGTGATTTCTGCTGCTGTGTGATGCTGCAGGTGTTTCTTAAAGGTAAAGGAAAGAATGTGACATGCAGCGGGACTTCTGTAGGCGCTAATGGTTCTGCAATATCCTGAATTACATCCCGTGACAAGATTCAGACATTAATCTAGCATGTCTCAGATCTGTCTGAGTCGGTTTGACTGTATTTTGATCGATGTGTCAGTATGTAAGCTAACAGATACCTGTGGGTGTCGTAGCGCTACCTGGACACAAGCTGCGGCTTTATCTACCCCATCTGGGTCACCTGGGTCGCTGCGTGTTATGTGCAAAGACCCACAACACCCGATGACCCCAAGAAACATCGCTGATGACGTGTCCGCATCGTGGTGATGGACTGTTTGTTAGAAGGAGTGTAACAGATAGCCTACAATAGGAGGGAGAAGTAAAAGAAGCAAAATACATAAAAGTTGATTTGTGATGTTGCAGAGCTCTATGTGTGTGTGTGTTTGTGTGTGTGTGTGTGTGTGTGCACCTCTGCCGACTAAAGATACACAAACTGAGGCTTTTGAACTCTGCAGTTTCCATTCTGCTACAGCGTCTGTGAAGAAATGTGAAGAAAAGCCTGAAACATTGGAAACTACTGCACTGCCTGCCGGGGCACAACCAAGCGTACATATAAACTTATATTATACTGAACAAACGTGAAATGAATTAAAAATAAACGGGAAATAAACAAATCCTTTGATAGGTTTCATACGAGGAGGACACATGTGACATACTTTCTACCAAATACCCAGAGGGACAGGGGCTATGTGCAGTGTAGCCACGCCTAGACTTCATTTCCATCCGTCCATACATCCATTATCTATACACCGCTTAATCCTCACTAGGCTCACGGGGGCCTGGAGTCTATCCCAGCTGACTAAGGGTGAAGGCAGGGGACACCCTGGACAGGTCACCAGTCTATCACAGGGCTACACTTAGAGACAGACAACCAAGCACACTCACATTCACACCTACAGACAATTTAGAATCACCAATTAACCTCAACATGTTTGTGAACTGTGTGGGAGGAAGCTGGAGAACCCGGAGAGAACCCACGCTGCACGGGGAGAAAATGCAAACTCCACACAGAAAGATCCTGGATGTCCTCACCAGGACGCGAACCAGCAACCTTCTAGCTGCAAGGCAACGGTGCTAACCACCACTCCACCTTGCAGCCCACATCATTTCCACACACATGCAAACAAACATGCACAACAGCTGCAGTTTCATTATAGTCTGCATATCCATTTCCTCCAAAAGTTTCATCTCCATTTTAAACTAAGGGTCTCGAGTGGCGCCGCCGTTAATGCTAAAACACGTCCAGCAAATTCACTGGGAAATTGTTTTAAACCTGAGGCTTTGGCTCTAAAATAATTGGTGTGAGCTGAATAGAAACATTGCTAAATGAGTTACTAAACTAGACTGACAGGCTGATCTTAAGGGGGATTCCCTATTTGAAGCCATGAAAACAATCCAATACCCCTGGCTGAGCTTCAGTTTGATTTAAATGGAATAGTGGGTGTTTTTGACTCACACGGTGAGCATGGATTAGTTACATATTATTAAGTATTTAGTGACGGGGCCTTTAAGAAAGAGATTCGCAGTGTGGGAAAAAACGTGTGGGAAGCAGGAAACTGGTGTCCCCAAATAAATCAATACAGCTCGTTTATGTGCACTGTGATTCTGCCAGTTTGTTCATGTGTGACCGTGTGCAGACATGTGGAACCCACTGATGTACAGCTCAGATCGTAAGTGAAGGAACACTGTAATATCGTGTTCCTCAGGCTTCTTCAGAAAAAGAAAAAAAAAAACTAAATTTGAAATTAAAAGTGTGTGCCACGCGATGAATGCAGAAGCTTTAGTAACCCAGTTTGGTCTCTGCGCCTAAATTGCTTCACAACCCCGGCACCGATGGGACCTTTAAGAATATTCTAGCAACCGCGGTGCCGTCATGCAACCTCATTTCATTTGTGTAGATTGAAAACAATGGAGGGGATGAAAGCAGCCCTGCGGGATACCTGTGCACAAAACAATCTTGTTAGACACCACAAGCTGGTTGCATATTCTTTTCTAGTCAGTCTGTCACAAAGTCTTTAATCCAGAGAAGAAGAAGAAGAAAAATGCAACTTCAACATTCAGATCATACAGCCACTGCAGCTATTTGCAGTATATTCAAAGCTGAAATGAGTTAAAAATCTTGTGACAGCATATCATAATCATCGTGCTGACTGTGGTCAAATTGTGTCCTCTTTTCCTTTTTAACATCTTACATCCAAACTGCGGGGGGTAGAGCGCACACAGCCTAATGCAATCCAGTACGAGAGCCCTGCAATAAATCCCAGCCCTTTGTGGGGCTGAAAATGAGCAGTTTTTTGTTGTTTTGGTGACACTGTCAGGGAGATATGGTAATCTTAGAGGCTGCAGCTCTTTGGAACACGTGAATGAATTATATCTCATAAAATCTAATCAGTTTTTAGGGGAGAGGGAGGAAAAAAAAGAAAAAAAAGCTGATTGAAAAGCATTTCCATAAAAAGCGCTGCGATGACCTTTGATGAATAGGCTTACAAGGTGGGGGGAGAAAAAAAAAACATTTCAGCTCCTCAACTGAAAATGTGTACGACATAAGAGCATCGCATTCAGTTTTCACTTGGATAAAGAGGCCTAAATCATCCTCATATCTGCATCACCGCATACACTGGTGAGGAATTTAGTGAAATCAACTTATATCCTTGGGAATAAGTTTATTCATTAATTCCACTTATTTAAACTTAGCATGTCAAAGTTTTACCACTGTGGAGCTTATAAACATGTTTAACATTTTCAGGGTTATCATTACTTTACATGACTAAATCGATGTGAAGGTGGCAGAAGGGAATCTTCAAAATCTGCCCAACACACTCGATAAATAAAGATTTGCAAGGATGTTGTGATTTGTCTGATGTGTAAGGTCACCGCGTCCTCGGTATGAAAAGAGAGGACTGTGAATCAAACCGAAAGAAAAAAAAATAAATAAAAAAAATCAAAGCTACACTTTTATAAAGTTGTCTGTATACGCCACAGATGGTGAAAGTACGAATTGTGCCGGAGGGGGAACATGTATACTTAATTAGTTTAGATGGGAGAGTATCTTCACACGCAGTAGGTGAGCGAACTCGGAGATCACAACATCAGTCAGACGCGTCGAGTGAGATCTCGCTTGATGTCTTGTAATTTACTTCAACGCGGTTATAATAACTGGGTGCACAGCTTTTAAAGAACGTCTCAACTGTATGAAATCTAAAAAAAAAAAAAAACTCGATATGTTTGCAGTTGACAAGTCTGATGTCCACATGGCCATCTGACAATTTAAAGGCATTTTTGTCTCACCAGTAAATCTCTGTGGGGTTTGGCTGAAGGAGTTAAAGAACTCGTAGCACACCCGCTGTGGATATTTCTGAACTCTTGATACAAAGACGGGAGAAGGTCGAGGCTGAATTTTTTTTTTTTGTGAAAGTTCTCCGTGTGTGTGCTCGGCTCACACACTCTCGCCTCTAAATGAATTGGATTGCAATTTGACCTGACAGCTGGTGATTAGCCTGATTGGTCACACTGGCTGGAGGATTGCTTATGAACATGTCACCAGTGGAGATCACATCAGTGGGTGCGTTTGAAGAGAAGCAGAGTGTTTGTTGATTTGATGATTGTAAATCGCATGACTAACTGCTATAGAGCGGCCAGAGATTGCACGCGCGGTAAAGAAAATGGAGTAAATAAGACATTAAGCTGGATATTTTTGAACCCATTCTTTTTTATTGCACCCATATAGGCCTTGAAAACTCTTTAACAGTAAGTAAAACTGACGGGCGTGAATCAAAGTTAAAATTTTGGGGGGGCAAATCAGCATCTAAGAGCTTCTGCCAGAAACACCATCAACGCCATAGTTTTTAATATTAAGCCTTTAACTTAACCTATTTTTTCCCACAATGCCGTGTGGGTGCTTTGATTGAAGCGTAGCATATCACAACATCGTCTGGTGTTATTGCAGCAACAATATAAATGATGATATAACGGTTATTTAACACAACCTCAGAATGTAGTGAATTAAAAGTCCAACTCCACGTCTTACTGTACTCATTAGCTAGACACAAATGTCACGTATTATCATCCACGGTAAAACAGAATCGGAGTTTTTCAACATTTTCCACAAATGTGTGCAAATGAATACTGCAATCATGTTGGTACTCTGAGGCCTCGGATGAGCTGAAATGATAAATGCCAGCATTTCCATTTACCTGAGTTGTTTGTACAGTCAATATTAGATAAATAGGAACATTTATCACTTTTATAATTTTTTTCGAGAGCTGGCGTAAGTGATACGGTGCTCCCATGATGGATGATGGAGCGTATTATGAAAACAAGACTCGGCTGACCGGTGTCCTGCAGGACGATCCCACAGTCTATCACGAGACATCGATACGAGAGAATCGCAGACGACTAAAAAAAAAGACCACAGAAAACAAATGAAGATGGACACAGCGAGCACTCGGTAGGCAGTGACCACGACGTGACACGTGTCCACTTGTTTCTGGAGACTGCTTTCAAACGCATTAGCTCCACTGTCTGTGCTCATGCGTGCCCGTTCCTCCTCGTCTGGATGCCACGCTTGACATTTGATTCACATCTGATCTGTTGTAGCTGAATCGTTTCCAAATGGCAGAGGAAGCTCATTTTCCCAGATTAACTCTTCCTCAGACGCTCCGATGTGTGAGCTCTGCCTTCCATCAGGCTTTTTTACTGCTGATATGCACATTATTTACCTCACAGAGAAGAAAAAAGACATAAACACATCATCATACAGCTGTTGTGTCAGCACTGAGTTAGAACAAATTGTTCCCATAGGAGGAATTTTACTGGCACGTCATGTATGATACAATAAGATGCAGCCCTACTGTTAAATACAGTCGTGACTCGATGATCCAACACTAAATGTCAAATCTTCTTTTATGTGGGATAGCAAGGCTGTCGGATTGTCAAGACGGAGGTCGAGATACAAGGAGGGCTTGATGCTTGAAGGGTCATTTGTTGTTAATTATTGTTCATAGTTGTTCTAATAACTAGTAAAGCTGCTCCGAATAACACTTTCTGGTTTCTGGATATTCAGGCCCTGTTAATCATGAATATCCGAATATTCGGCGCGGTCGAGGGGGACACTTCCACCCCGGGGAGCGCTACGATGGGGTGGAAGTGGCCGGAACACACAGGAATTACTTGGCTGCTGATGCCAGTTTAGGATAGCGGTCACAGTTCTGCTTCCACCATCTGTGGCGGTGGCTGGGGAGTGGCACTGCTGCCGTCACTATCCATGTTTACTTCAGTAAACACTGAGCATGCTCGCGCCGTGACGTTGTCGTGTCCTCTTCTGCGCATGCGGGACACTTTTGGGTCGTATGAAGTTCACACAGCAGATCACACACAAGTCACATTTAATTGGAAATGACAACAAACTCGCAAAAAAAATCGGATTTCACAAAAAAATCTGAATTGAGCATAAAGTCCTGCAGTCTGAACGAAGCCAATCTGTCGGATTGTTCAATCAGATAACACGCTGTTGTCCTTAGTTGTGACATAAAATGTCACGTCGGAGTCGGAATCCAAGGCTGTCGGTATGTTAAGGCTATTTTTCATGGGTTCCGTTCGTTTTTCCTAAAAACCTGTCGGATAGCAAGATTTTCTGATTGTTAAGGGTTGAATTATGGACTCACAACTGTACTGCTGAAAACTGCAACAAGGCGAGCACAGAGAGAAATCTTATTCGAGATGTTACACAATTGATAAAACACTGTGTAACAATAGTGGCTCCTTCACTTGTAGCAAGACGCTAACAGTGAAAATACACTTTCAGGACTTACAAGACAAAGAATATCCACATTACTGTGAATAAATGTCTCTGCAGTCCACACACTAGACTCTCTATGTCCACTACATGGACTTCAAACTACAGATCTCCCTCCTGAGGCCTCAGTTCTGTGATCCAGTGGGTTTTGAGCAGGATGAGTCTTCCATTGTATAAAACAGGCTTTCACCTATTTCATCTGAGCAATCCCACAAAAATGTGTTTCTGAGCTAATTTTTTTAGGTGAAAAATAATCCTTTCCGCTGCTTTATCTCTCATATTACATCTTCAAGGCCTCACTTAAAAGTTAGTTCCGACTTCTGTAAGCTTCTGCCCGGCGGGGGGCATTAATACCTGCATGAGCGAGTCTGACGAGGAAGGTCTGAGGTGCCGCTGTCGGACTCCCTTCAACTTTTCAAGTGTCATCTTGGTTGTTTACATCCCTTTCTCCGCTAACCCTGCCGCCGCATGTGACATTATCCTCTTACTTCAAAACTCCACTTTCTGCACCCCGTTGCTTTCATACATTTCTTGTATCACGTACGACTTTCAGTCTTGAGCAACTGTTCCGAAACAAGCTTCCCGCACTTTAACAAAGTCTTCCAAATTCAAAAGAGGTCCAAAAAAACCCACTCATTTCCATCACCAACCAAACAACATCTCTTGCTCTTGCTTCTGTTTTTAAACATGAAAAAATGTATTTGAACAGAAAAGAAATTGAATTTATATATATGTTTTCTGTACAACCCATGCTTTTTCACATCAAACACAATTTCCTCTTACACAGATTTGCCCTGAGCAAAATCTGGATCTATATGCACCCGCACGTATCCTTTCATCAACTTCTATACATCTGCGTCGTATGTTCGCCCTGCCGCAATTAAGAATGCAAAAAAGCAGAAGCAGCCACAGCGAGCTGATCAGATGAAGAGGTGACTGGCACTTCCTGCAGTTTAAAACAAATATCAAAACATCACCAGCCATTTACCACCACAGGATACCATTTACTGTGTCATTTCTCTTGTATGAAACACCCCATCTCGCCGTGTCCTCATTTAAAGCTCTGATCACAGAGGCTCAGTTATCCAAAGCAAATGAAAGTTCATCATAAGATGGGTGATAAAAATAAACCCAAAACTATTCTGATCGCAAGGCAAATTCTTCCTGCACTTTTCTTAGTCTGCTTTAATATTCTAACTCTTAATGAATACCGATGACACTGTTCTAAACTTGTAATGAAAACCACTAAATTGCAGCTTTACAAGTAGCGAGCTGGGGGAGACTTACTGTGAACCATTGCAGGTCCGATTCATGCGAGCGGCCTTTGAAAACCGTGCGGGCGAGGATGTAGAGCCGAAAGTAAGTAGAGCAATGAAGAATTTGCCCATTGCTGATTAAGACTCCTCAGACTTGCTGGAATACGTTACACGGGCTGCGAATCTGCACACTGCAATTTACAATTAGATTTTTTTGGGGTGGAGGAACATCTATCCGCAGAGAGAGGGCTGCTGTTCTATCAGAGCAAACAGCACATGTACCGAGTGTCTTTTCGCAGCAGTAAGCAACAAGGATACAAGGTTCAAGAGAAATGTCACCATTTTTTTTGGAAACAGTAGCACCTCTAAATTGTGTGAGACAGAGGCTGCAGACTGTCTGAACCATCATCTCAACTGTTTATAGTGTTTGTACCGGGGTATCACAGTTGTGGCTCCAATGGGAGTGGGTAAAGTACACTTTTCAGCTGCTGAAAAAAAAAAAAAAAGGAGAGCGAGATCTTACTTGGCTTGGCACAACTGAAGTGGAAAAAAAAAATCTCTGTATATGCTCAGTGGATCATGAGTACCAGGATGCTTTTTTTTTTTTCCTAGCTAAAAATTGCTGCTAAGAGCCATTCTTATCGACTATTTCTGTAAGTGGCATATTCCCAGTTCACTGGAAATGCAGCACTACTGTCATCACATGAGAGCGCTGAGGTTCAGACCACAGAACATTTTTCCCTGCGGAGCTATAACGTTTCAGCAGCAGACACATACAGACCAGGTCCTGCACCCATTTCCTAATCTCGAGGCCTGTCTTGACGAAGCCGGGGTTCAGTCGCGTTTTTTATCAAATCCTTCCAAATCCTTTATCGAAGCTAATTAGGATTTTTTTTTTCCCCCTCCTCTTTCACAGGTAACTAAAGTTATAAATAACTAAACCTAAAAGATTCAATTTAGATCTGTAATCAGCTTTTGTTGTCTGAGAAGGCAGAAACAGTTTTTTTAGTGGCAGCCTAATTAATGTTCAAAACCTGCAGCTCCGATCTGTAAACGAGGAGCAGCTTAAAAAAAAATTAGTGTTGATTAAATGTGTTTGAGAAATTACAGCCTTATTACTCTGCTGATTTCTCACAAAGTGCGCTCTTCTAATTTTGGACATCCTACATTCTATGGATTACTGCTTAACTTTAAGACTCTGTTTCCGACATGATGAAATCAGCTTCTCTTCCCTCTTGTGTCTGTATTAAATTCATTACCACTCTGTTGGTCTCTACAAAACTGCACTCCCACACTCATTGTCATATAGTGATGATTCCACACACACACAAATGATCTTGGACTAAAGCACTTCAAGCAGGATTTATGGTCTGTCTGAACTGATTGGGCTGGAAAACCTCCCTCATGCACCTTTCTCAACACTGGAGAGGAGGCGTCTGAACCAAACGTTAGGTGTAACCTCTCGAAAAACCAAAAGATCCAACATTCGCATAATTGTGCGCTTATAAATGATGGGGCTGTGCAGGAGAAGCAGGGCGCTGTGCTTCTCTTTCTAACTCTGATTTTTTTCCCTTTGTTACTGAACTATTTGTGCCACTTCTAATGTGCACAACCTGATCAATGTCTCCCTGGAGAGGCTGCCTGAAAATGTGTGGCGCCTGCAACAGCTGCTTTTTCACTCCCGCTTTGAGTGTGGCCATTTGGAACAACAATAAAGACAATTTCCAACATGGTCTGACAGCACATCTTTATCGCAAGTTCTGAGAGACCAAAACCCAGCCCTGAGTGTTGGATCATAGATTCGGGAAAGTTGCAGTTTAACGATCAACACAGACGCCCGTCTGATGTGTACAGGGAAGGTAGGGAGGTGTACACGGCTATTCAACCATCCGACGTGAAGTCTGGTTTTAATTAGACAACAGTCACAGTTTTATTTTATTTTAGCCATTAAAGAATGAAAGGTATAAGCTACCATTTGCCATCTTCACTAGTGAAAGCATCGGCCTCAGCTGACATAATGTTAGGTGCATTTTTTTTTTTCCATTGCTCTTTGATAACCAAAAGGATGTGACAGACTGTAGCCAGGCACAGTGGTGTGTTTTGCACAAAATGATGATACCAGCAGTACAACATGCTCACAATGACAACATCTGCAGACTGATGTATGGCACCTAAAATTGCTCAACAACTAAATCTAAAGCTCATCTGAATGTCGATAGCTTGCAATTCCATCCATCTATTTTTTCTGCCTATCTAGGGTCGGGTCACACTGCTAGCAGACTAAGCAGGATGATGTCCCTTTCCACAGAAACATTTTCCACTTCCTCCTGGGCGACCCAAAGGCGTTCCCAGGCCAGATGAGATATGTAATCCCTCCAGCAAGTTCTGGTCTACCTTGGGGTGTCCTCTCAGTTGGACATGGCCAGAAAGCATTCAAAGAAAGGCGCCCTGTAGGCCTGGAGATTAAAAGCGATACAAACACCTCATTGAATCAACAATCAAGCAGCAGTACAACCTCATTCAGAGCAGGGGAACCAGGGTCCCCTTAAGGGGCCTCCTGAGGCCAGGCCTTGACCCATGGGGCTCAGCCGGGCACAGCTCGAAAAAGCCAATGGAGCCACCATGCAGTGAGCCAGACACCTGAGGGGATAGAGATATGCACTAGCTGCACTGGGAATCTGACAAACTAGAAACTAGCTGTGCTGACTCCTGATAGTACATCCATCCATCCATTGTCTATACACCGCTTAATCCTCACTAGGGTCGCGGGGGAGCTGGAGCCTATCCCAGCCTATGGACAATTTAGAATCACCAATTAACCTCAACATTTTTGGACCTTGTGGTCCGGAGAACCCGGAGAGAACCCACGCTGCACGGAGAGAACATGCAAACTCCACGCAGAACAATTCCGGTGCCCCCACCGGGACGCGAATCGGCAACCTTCTTGCTGCGAGGCAACAGTGCTACCAACTGCGCCACCCTGCAGCCCCCTGATAGTACACTAGTTTGCAATTATTGATTTATAAATTTCATATCTAAAATAGTGTATTGGATTATTGGATTATTTTTTTTAATGATGCACGATATTAAAATTTCTGGCTGATACCGATATCCGATATTAAGATTGATGATGTCGCCGATAACCGATATTACCGATACGACCGATATTACCGATATTACCGATGTCCATATTAGATTTTTGTTCGCAACGAAAAATAAGTATAAGCAAGCACTGTGAGAATGTGAAAACTATTCAAAAGAAGTCCATACCAAATTAGAACACAGTTTCCTTTATTACGTAACAAAAGTAAAACATATCTAAATATATTTAACGTTCAAGTCCAGAACCATTTAAGTAAAGCATCTGTGAAATAGCAGCAATATCGAATGTAGAGATGAAGGCGCTAATGTTAGACAATCATCGGTTTTTCACATCGGCTAAATTTGTTTTTCAGCCCATACCGATGTGGTCACTGATATATCGTGCATCCCTATTTTTTTATAATTCAAACCTATTATTTCTGTTATTGAAACCAAGTGGTTGATGGACCAGTATCACAAACCCTAAAACCAAATCAATTAGGATTTAGCATACTAGCCAGCAGAAACATAAGCAACATGGAAGTAACCAAGGGAGCTCAAGCATTGTGCTGCAAAACTTATCAATCTTATGTACACAGATGACAATAGACAAATTGTTCAGTTGGTTTACTTGAATGTGAAAGAACACATCCAGTAAACAACGGCTCATTTTATCCCAGTGAGCTCACCTTGCAAATGTTCCCAGCCCACCACCATGAAGGCTGACTGTTCATCTTCAGACAAAACAACCCACAACTGGGACTTTCTGATAAATATTTTCACTTCTGCGAGTGCTTTGAAAATAATCCATAACGTCTGTGGCATTTTACTAACGCGCTGAACTTAATATAGTGACGAGGACGTGGCTGCTCTGTTCATCATTTTGTATGAGTTTAGGCTCCGATGTATTTATTGGACTTTCAGCCTGTGCGGGATATGAAGGTATTCAATTATGCAAAAACATACGACGTTTCATGAAACACGATTTTCCCCGCGTATATTGGTAATCCAGACAATTCAGCTACCTCGAACTGTGATGTGAAGAGGACGTTTGAGTTTGCTTCGGCTGCGGGAGAAGCAAAACTTTCCAGACGCTGATAACCTTGAAAAGCAGCACAACTGTCAAGTGGTGCACACACACACAAACACAAACACACACACGGCTGATACAAACATCGCCAGCAGCCAGAGCTCAACACACACACACACACACACTCCAGATGCACATTCTCTCTCCAGATCAATCATCTAACGTCTGGAACAGTCATCACAACCTGTAGCTACAGTGGTGAGATGTGGGATGTGGCGAAATATTTTTGCCTTAATCCAGTCACATCCCCTCTCCACAGTTTAGTTCAGTTTGACATTAGCAAAACCCCTCATCGTGGTATTCATGCGGCTCCAGCCATAAGTTTTGATCAGCGGAACTAAAATCACTACAGATTTTCTCTCCCTGGCTGCACAACCCTATTCGTGGTTGTTAATGAGCATGAAATATTGACAGGGCAGAGAAATCAAACCAACGCCCACTTAATGCATAAAGACCCCAAAACACCCGGAACAGTCCGCATTAGTTAACCACATGTACCATCAAAAAAAAAGGGCTGCACGTTCATAACTTGCAGTTTTGGATACTGATGGTCTCATTATTGCCAACTAGTGAGCTTCCAGGCAGACATTTGGATGAACGCAGCCTCGGCGGCGCGACGTGTCTTATCAGACGCGAGATGGCTGAGCAGTGTGTACGACGAGGGCTGGATGATGCCGGCAGGTGTCACAATTACTACTTTTGTCAAGCCGAGCACTTTCATCCGGATCCTTTAAAGATCTTCACATTTAAAATCAGGCCGAGATTTAGAACAGAGGTTGAAAAGAAAAGAAAAAGAAAAAAACCCGGCGCTCTGTTCAGCTCGTCCTCTTTTTTTTTTGAGGTCAATTAAAACTACCCCGGGGTTGTGTCAGCAGAGGAATAGCTATGGATGTACGCTTTCACAGTTACACAAGAATGTCGATTTCTTTTAGGAGGGATTTTTATTATTAATCTTCTTTTAAAAAAATGCAAGCGGAGAGCCACAAGTTGCTGTTTATTTATAACATCTATGAGAAAGAGATGGATAAGGGGCACATTCTCATTTATTTGCAATGGTTAATATGCAGACAAATCTGGCTTCCGCAGCAAAAGTGCAAGCACGTATATTTTTAACTGTAAGCTTGCATTTTTTTGCCGGTATGCACATTTTGGAAAATGTGCCAAAGTTACCTCTTGTTTGCAAATACCTACATGCAATATTGCCTAGCAGCTTTAAAGTTTTTATTTTAAAAAAAAAAAAAAAAGGTTAAAAATATTAATGGATTTTTTTTTGAAAATCCATTAAAAACAGCCCAGAGATACTGCTGCACTGATGAGCATAATCCATCATTTTAAATGAGACAACTTTGGTAATTTCTCCAAGCATGGCTTTACCGTGCTGCTAATTACCACATTTAGTGGAACTATTTTCACTTCTTTCAATCAGGACGCACTCTTACATAACAGCGGAGGCAGCAAAGAGGCAAAACTGAATATAAAGAAGTGTGCTCGCATTCTGTTACGGCAGAACAGAGCTACTTTAAATACTAATGCACTGATTGTGCCTTCTTTTCGTGGTTCTGTAGGGAACAGTGGCTTCGTTTACAGAGATGGATTCTATTCATGAATGCAGCAGCATGCCTCGACGTGCTGCTTTTAATGTATATTTGAAAACAGCAGGAGCTTATGACTCAGACATGTTGGGCAAACCTGCAGCTGCTTCTGACAGCGCCACAGCAAACACACAGTGCGTGACTCTTCACAGGTCTGCGCTGGTTCCTCTGGATCTACACTTAAAGCAGAGGCAGGAAACGTGTGCAGTACATAGACTGTGTAAATAACACAGTAGAGCTTTTTTTTTTTTTTAATGATGTGACGGAAAGATGTTTGCAAAATCCAATTGACCCCTTTGTGATTCAAGTTGTTTATCATATAAATGAGCTTTCTGAAATGGGCCAATTTGCCCTACAAAGTTTTTGTTAAATATTTTTCCCCCTTTACATTTAATACAGGTGCTGACACTTTAAGGTGTTTTTAAGACAGAGCTCATGAAATCAGATGGACTAAAAGCATCACGTTGTGGTTTTTCTAGACTATGTGGTGAACTACGTCTTCACGGACCCAGCAACTGCCCCTAAAACACTAATTAATGATTTCACACTTCAGTTTTGGGAGATACTTCATGCTAGTTTGTGAGCTAACGAGATGCTGGGAGGTGTATTTTGTTTGCTTTAGACAGAAATAATGAAGCCATTTACCCTTGTTTGGAGTCAGACCAGCTGCTAGCTTCATCTTTACAGTGGGAAAAAAAAAGCAAATTTCTACTTTGTGGAAATAAAGAGAAGAGCAACAGCTAATGTCTGGAGGCAAACATGAAATCGACAGACAGCTGAGGGTTAGCTTAGCACAAAAACTAGAAAAAAAGGATTGTAGTAGGGCTGGTACATTGATTATGGCTCCCACAATGAGATGAACATGACTGATGTTTCAAATGCGCTCTTCTCACACAAGAATCTACCCACTGAAAGCTTCCCATGTAGATCAAATCACTTGACTATGACATTATAATGCCTTATTTCACTCTTCTAAAAGTAATTTCTGGTCACCGACATCTAAATTGCTGCGCTGTAAAAACTGGTTGGAGTCTAGAGGCTTCTCGGTGCTCAGTCGCGCAGCTAGCATTCACTGTTTGACGCTTATCGAACATCGGTAAATTGTAACGTCTACAGATGTCCCGTAAGCAAGGCCTTACAGGTATAATTTAAAAGATTCAAGAGAAGAATAACCGTATTTTAAATATTATTTTGATGCCAAGATTTGTACATTAGCAGGGAAGTAAAATATTTCGTTCGGAAAAATCTGAATAATCGTGATAAATTATCGTGATATGAATATTTTCGGAATATAATCGTGATTAGCATTTTGGTCATAATCATGTAGCCCTAGGAACCAGCTAATCTGATCCATCTACCAACACCTCTAAAGCTCTCTTATTACATTATATGTATATGTGTAGTTTGGTTATTGTTCGGACAAAAACAAAAAAAGGCGTTTTTGAGGTGCAGTTTTGTTGCCCTTGGACAAAAACAGGGTAGCCATTTTCCCTCTCAGTTTTTGTGCTAAGCTAAGCTAACCAACATTTTCACATAGACATGAGTGTGGTCTCAATCTTCTCATCCAGCTCTCGGCAAGAATAAAAGTGTACAACCCTAAATATTCACAATTTCTCTAAAGTAAATCCCTCGCAAAATAAATAAATAAATAAACACAAATGGCAATGAACATTTCAGAGTTTGCAATGATGCAGCTGCCGAGCATTAGAATATGCTGTTTTTCATATGTCCACCAACACATATTTGTCTGAACAGAGAGATTAGGAATGTAAAGAAGGGATTTGCAGGAAAGCAGCTAGGTGTGTAATGACGTGGGAGTTGGGTTTTTTCACAGCAAACAGCTGGTTGGATATTTCTGTGTCACAAATCCTGGTTTAAATGACTCCGTGGGTAAATTACTTTATGTGCATTAAGTAGATAAGTTCCCTGTGCATGAGTAAATCCACTGTATGCAGTACCACGCTGTATGTCAATATCCTGGAAGGTCAATAAACTGTAGCCAGGAGGGAGCCGTCCTCATATGCATAGAACTCGGTGTTATATCTTCCGCAATCATCCTTGTTCAATCTTCCACTCGGGGTGGCTCTGTGGGGAATCAAACCCACTTGATGTATCTCTTTCTCTACTGTATATTCATTGTTTGAATAGGCTCGTCTCGCGGAGCTTTACTGCTCAAACAACAGCACGGCCGACTGTGTTAGATAGCCGCCGTTTTCCATAAATCCGCCCAGTGTGTGTGAGATTACTGCTCGCGCGGTTTATCCGAGATCAACAGCTAGATGAAGGAAATTAGCGCGACTCGTCTTCGTGTTTTTGAAAGATTACATTCGCTGCTTGATGTTAATGTTGCTTTCTCTCCCTTTCTCATACGCAGACACACAATGGAATAACAAACGCACTTTGAACAACGCAGTAAAAGTTAAGTCTGGCTTTAGTAGAGGGTGTTTTTTATTTTTTATTTTCATGCCGGCTCTGTGGGAGGAGTAATTTGAGGTGAATGTAGATTTTGAGGAAATAATGTGAGACTGTTTATATTTCCATAATTCTTCCCCTTTCAAGGATGAATTCTCCGGCACCCAGCTACTACTATTTTTAGCCACTTTAGCGCGGTTGTCTCGACGTGGCGGGGGTAGAGCGTCCGCAACAATCCACTATCAGCTGGGTGACGGGACAAGGTAGATTTCCTCATATCTCACTTGGAAATGAATGGGGACATTAAAATGCATAAGTTTCCTGCCTTGAATCTAAATAAAAATGCTAATGAAACGCTGTGGGTATTAATAATGTAGAGGACGAGCTGCCTTTTATTTGCTAAGGAAACATTTCAAGAAAAGGCTCTAAACAGTGACACACACAACTTGTTTTGATGGATCAGGATTTACGACACGGCATCATCCTCTTGACATTTTAAAAAATTAAAACGCCGTCTAATTAAGGCTTTAATTACTGCCTGGTTTTGTAGTTGGCTGAATAATGGAATATGACTGCGCATAATACTGTATTATATATGTATCTTTGCACTTCCTACAGGGACTAATTATGAGCTTATAAAAAAAAAAAAAAAGAAAAAAAGACTAATTTATGATATAACACTTGAGTCTGCCCTTTGGCCTGTTTCGCAACTCTCGTGGGGTCCTCGTGTTCCTGCCATTAGCTCGTGTGCCATAAGGAGATTAAAAATTTAACCGCGGAGCCGTGATAGTCTATATATAATGATTCTGTCCAGTATCGCTAAACATTTGAGACAGCTCGGCGAGGAGACGCTTGAAGGAGTCAAACAACATGTGCCACGTGTTTACACTTTCACTCTGGGGTCATTAAACGACACCGTTCGAGCCTGACTCGAGTACCGGGAGGGAAATTGAATATTGTTCAGGCAATGAAATAGACTAAATATAACTTTTTTTTTTTCCTTAAACAGATTTTTTCACTTCTACAATATGCAGCCGGATTGTCTTATGTGCTTTCCAATTACCTGAACAGCTCTGGGAAAAAAAAAAAAGAAAAGTTATAGTGAATACATGTTCATGCTCCAACAGAAGTGATTTGGTTAAAATATGATTGACTTCCTGAATACAAAAGCATCGACTTTCACACTCCACTGGGGTATAATTATGCCTCTGCAGCTCCTGCCAAGAGACACCCTCAAGCGTGTGACCACAGGGGGCTGGAAATTTTATATGACATGCATGTCACTTTTTTTTTCCTTTTTCTTTTTTTATGCGTTTAGAAAGGGACAAGGCAAGGTTTTGATTGCCTGATAATCACACTGCTACTTCCTCTTTTTAATCCTATTTGTACTGATCTGAGTTTTGCCTTGTCCTTGCTTCTTTTTTTTTTTCCTCTGGAAAGGTTATGCTGACCAGCTAGTCGATATCCTCCTGTACGACTGGATAATTATTCCATTACTGTCAATGTTTTAGAGTCAATGCTGGGTTGCATGTTTACTCACATTGACAGATAAAGATGAAGTCATGCTTATTTCTCTGAATCAAACTTGTAATAATCCAGCTCCATAGACTGGCTATAGAAGACAGACTTAGGCACCGTGACGTCGCCCAGTGGTTTGGGGACTACTGTTCTGGAGCTCTGAGTTTGGCATCCGGCCATTCTCATCCTGCTCTTCTGAAATCAGGCACGACAAGCGAGAGGTGGATCTGACTGAGAAGTGGAGGACACTGCGTAGTGCTACACCTGTGTTAGCCACCAGTTAGTCACAATGTAGCCCTGCCTTAAAGCATCACTCTAAATCAGTCATAAATGTACAAAAAAAAAACAATGTTGTATTGAAGGAGATGTGAAACTAGCGATTGAGACCCTGAACTCCTTCGGAAAATGTTTCCTTAGATAGAAGAAGCGCGGTCATTTTCTCGTTGCCTTCTATTCAATCACACTCTCGCTGTGGTCGCCGCTGGGTGAAGCGCACTCTTTTCAAGTGGGAAGCTCGCAGTTTGCTGCAAACAACTTAACAACAAAAATGACTGTCGACACGACCACGCGACTTAGTGTGGAGGGGCCAAAGTCTGACACAGTTCACGTAGTTGAACTGTGAGCGCGGAGGTAGCTGAACGGTTTGCCTCATGTGTGATGTGCTTTGACGTTAAACTGTTGTCACGCAGCGAACGCCATCAGAGCCAATGGGTTTCAGAACACAGTGGTGTCGTTCTTGTGTTCTGTGGGGAAAAGGTCATTAGAAAGAATGCAGGTTTAAGGCACTTCTGCATTGGTTTCAGTTTTTAGACGTGGATGCCACTGAACTAACCTGCAAAGCTAATAACTAATAGAGATCATTCATTCCCTTATTGCAACAGATGATGCAGGGACTTTGAAGTGACTACAATCATGGAACGTACAGACTTGTTATGATGTTATCATATGACCAGTCCTTTGATGTGCTGGTTCTCTGATACGGAGTACAGAAACGCATCTACTGCAAGTCTATTGCGGGCCTGGACATGTTCCACCATCGTAGGGTGGGGAAGAAATCTGAGCTGATGCTGCTCTGGACACCAGAGGACCTGGAGAATCATCCTCCCATAGAGCAGGTCATTTCAATCTTCACATTAGTGGAGGTGCAGCTCAAAGCCAACATCGCGCCAATGAAGTACAGCGCCGTGCTCAAGAGGCCCGAGGACAGCGGATCATAAACACACAGATACTTGATGGAAGTTTGGAATTGCACATTTTCTTTAGTTGATTAATAGAAGTGACTTATTAAACTGACATATAGCATAGAGCCACAGTTACTGTGGTTGGCATAGAATTCATTGATGTTATCCCTCTTATACCTACATATAATCAAATAAAATAATCAATTGTTAATATTGATCTTCTCCCTACAACCCCTACAATTTTTTTCTTATAATAGCGGCATTAGGGCTGCAAGGTGGCTCAGTGGTTTGCATCCCGGTGAGGACACCCGAGATCTTTCTGCGTGGAGTTTCCATGTTCTCCCCGTGCAGCGTGGGTTCTCTCCAGGTTCTCCGGCTTCCTCCCACACAGTCCAAAAACATGTTGATTGGTGATTCTAAATTGTCTGTAGGTGTGAATGTGAGTGTGTTTGGTTGTCTGTCTCTAAGTGTAGCCCTGTGATAGACTGGTGACCTGTCCAGGGTGTCCCCTGTCTTTGCCCTAAGTTGGCTGGGATAGACTCCAGCCCCCTGAGACCCCAGTGAGTATTAAGCGGTGTATAGATAACGGATGGATAGCCAGGGTTTCAACATGGTGAAAACATTCACAAAGTCTGGAATTACATTTTTTTTAATGTGTAATTTTGAAATTTTACATCATTAGGACAACAAGTGAGCAACTCACTGGGAAAGCAGCTTAGAAAGAGTTATGTGAACTCGGTTTGCTAGCTGGGTTCCACGATGGTTTATTAAAGGGCTACAGAAACACATACTTCAGTACAAAGTCCACAACTCTGACAAAGTGACAGTATTTATATTCTATGCTACGGAAAGTAACATCATGAAAAACCTACTGGAGATTCCTATTTCTCCTCAACGACGTTAGCGAGTGCAGGTGGAGCAACAAGTCCACTCTGACCTGTGGAATAAAAACGCCTTAAGAGTCACGTATGGAGATGTTTGATGTTTTGGTCTATCATCAGGGGATCGGCGGTGAAACATCAGAATGCAAACAGCGCAGCATCTGGAGCAAACGCCTCTGAAGCAGCTCATAGACGTCCACATCATCTCCATCCGTCCACATCCTGATACACTACTGTTGGTGAACTGTGACGGCCGCTACGCTCCACACTCAACGCTCATAAAGGCTAACTCAGCTCGTCTAGACTCTCGTAGCAACAACTCTGAGCTGGAGGCTGATGATAACGTTAACATGCCAGTGACATCACTCCTCATGTGTGTGTACGCAGCAGCTTCTGTGGTTTCCATTGAGCTACACCTGATAAGTGAAATCTATTAATGGCGTGTTAACGACATCAGCATGAGGAGGATGCTGAGCAGCAGAGACCAACACACACACACACACACACACACTCTCACACACACACACACACACACACACAGCCAACCATATCTGAACCTCTCAGAGGCAGAAAATATGACAAAAACTCACATCAAAGTCCTCACGAGGAAAACGCATAAAGTGGGTTTTATATCACATTATTGTTTATTTTAAACACTTGCCTTCCGCTGCCTTTTTTGCAATGTTCATATTTTTATTACACCTGGCCTATTTATTATTGGGATTATTGTTTCATACATCAGGCCGCTGGGTACCGCAGTAGAAAAGCTAATGCACCTTATAGAATAGATTTTTTTTTTTATTTTGTTGTTTTACATAACAGTAATGTCTTTTTTTTTTTATTACTTTAAAAACTCCAATTTCAGTTTTTTCAAATAAACAAGTAATGTTTCGCTGGTTTAATTTACTCTGGTGTCAAAATGAGTATCAATAATTATAGAGTTTCAGTGGTATTGATGGCGACAATTAAATGTCTGGTATCACAGCATCCCAACTAAAAGAAGGACCAGCTGCAGATAACAATGACTCATAAAAATGACAAAATATCTCAAAGAAAAAGATGTTCTGGTAATCAGTTATGGCCTAAAGACCAAATATAGTCGTGACTTGATAATTCGACCCTTAACAATCCGAAACCTTGCTATCCGACAGGTTTTTAGAAAAAACGAACGGAATCCATTAAAAATAGTCTTAACATACTGGCAGCCTTGGATTCTGACTCCGACATGACATTTTATGTCACAAATAAGGATAACGGTGTATTATCTGACTGAACAATCCGACAGATTGGCTACATTCAGACTGCAGGACTTAATGCTCAATTCAGATTTTTTTGTGAAATTAGATTTTTTTGCAAGTTTATTCACATTTCCAATTAAATGCGACTTGTATGTGATCTGCTGTGTGAACTTCATACGACCCAAAAGTGTCCCGCATGTGCCGAAGAGGACACAATGACATCACATGCAGCGAGCGTGCTCTGTGTTTGCGGGAGTAAACATGGATGGCGGCCATGGCGGGGAAGTGGCGCCTGCTATTGGGACCCGCCCTACTAGTTACTATAACAACTATACACAATGAATACTAACAACAAATGACCCTTCAAGCATCAAACCCTCCTTGTATCTCGACCTCAGTCTTGACAATCCGACAGCCTTGCTATCCGACATAAAAGAAGGTTTTACATTTAGTGTCAGATTATCGAATCACGACTGTAATATTAGCTAGGTTAGTATAATTAGAAATTTGTTACTTACTCCAATGCGTGTACAATACTGTTAAATGTGAAGCATATTTCTCCACACATAACACAAAGTAAGACCTTTAAGGCACTGTCGGTTTAGTTTCATATATGATTCACCTCCAAAACTGTATTTTGTAGAAGTTACGTTAGAATTTGTGACGCTAACGATAACTGCGTTTGATGGAACAGAGCTACTAGCGAGCAACTGACAAAAAGAATGAGTAAATCTTGCTGCATATTTATTCGCTATGATGATTTCAGCATTTTATCAGTGCCACAAAATTAAAAGAAAAAAAAAAGCGCTAATAGTTAAGAATCACGCACAATCTACCAGCTAATGGCTTACAAAGAGCTGCGTCGGCTCCGGATCTCTGCAGCAGCCGCAAAGCAGAGAATTAAGTCTGTAAAGTTGCACAGTACATTTTTCAAATCTTCTCCAAACAAATATACTGCTTGAACTAAGTCGGGGATGGAGTCTCTCCCAGCATGCAGAGGCAGGAAAACACCCCGCCTGTCCATCACAGCGCTAATATAGCCTGACATACAATTCAAACACAGCCAGACTAACGCACACATGTACTGTAGGCAGAGAGCTGCTTGTGTTTGGACAGAAGGAAACAGTCCACTGTACCGACTGTGGCAACGGTGTAAAAACACCTCCAGACCTTCAACGCCAACCACGATTCGCTTCTTAATTATTGCCGGTTTACAGAAGTCTTCAAGCTAATCACCGCTCAGACGCCTGATCATTGGAGGACATTTAATATTTGTTAATATGCGCCGAGCGTGCCACGGGGGGAGGATGAAAACAGGAGAGTTGTGCCTTTCCAGCCCTTTTATCTAATTTAACACTGATTGCCAATCACTCAGCTACGTTCAGGGAATCTGCAGGGTTCAAAAAGCTGAATTTAGGATCGCTGTTTCATGTTTCATTCCACGAAAATAGCATTCAAACAGCCTCACAACAAAAAATAATAATAATAAAGGAATACATATCCTGTTCATGATGACTGACACAAATTGACAATTGGCTCCCAGGAAACAAACTGCACTTTATACAGCACTGTCGATGCACCTGGACAATAAAATAAAGGATCTATGATGAACCCAGACTGTAAATCCTTTGCTGGTTAAAACTGTTTAAAAGGACCTGCACAATTCTGACTTTTAGTTACCATGGAAGCACAATCAAGCCCGTACTTAACACCCCGAAACTTCTCACCAGGTGATCGTAGATATGCATGATGGAGCTGGAGAGCCTCCTGCAACAAGTAGAACTGCTTACTGGGTAATTTTAGCCATTAGTCAGTGGGTAAATGGAGAGTGGGAAATGTGGGAAAACGGAACGCACTCCAAAACCGAATGAAGCTGCAGGTTGGCGTGTCCCTCCAGCCTCAGGTATGTGAAGATTGAACAGCGAATGCTCAGGGTACCTGCAACACACACCACTCCGGGGGGGGGATTGATGAAATTAAAGGTTGTCCGGCGGAGGCGATAAGAGGCCACGTGTTTGGAAAGATGGGTCAGAGGCTACACATGTAACCGAACTTTACATTAAAATACTGGCAGATCAATCTAAGAACACGTGAACTGACACATCAAGTCTTGTGTATGTAACCAGAAATATGGAATTTTCTAATTAGATTGTGGCTCCTTTGGTGCATTATATTTATGTTGGACTTTTCTTTTAGCAGCCTACGCTCAGAATATGAATGACTGCTAAAGGTCACGTCATTTATTTTCTTGTTCAAGTAGCCTAAACACAATACCCAATTAAATATGACGCCGTTAAGAAAGCTCAGTAAGCAAAAGTCTGTCTGACAAAAGAAAATGATGCTAACAATGGCCATAATGTAACTGAGGCACCAGTAATAAATAATCAATGGATCAATGTTGTACTCAATGGAACTGATTTATATTTTGATCACATATGAGATATTGGATACTGATGTTATACATATCTATAGATAATATATATACACAGTAATGTTAGCCAATATGTAAAAACATCAAGTTATAATAGTTAAGCTTAAGTGTGTCTGTTTAGCACAGCTGCTGTCATCTCCCAACCCACAATGGATAAACCAATCAATCAAAACGCGCAGTTTCATCCTAAGAAAGGCACGTTACACCAGACTCCAGTCAAACATATGCTAATTTAAAATATACTTGTTTCCTCGTACAATTACGCTGATTGTACAAAGGGAAAATGCGTTTTCGATTATTATTTGAGTCTTTTGATGGATTCGTCGCGAATGTAAAGATAAATAATGAAGAAACCCCGCCGTATTTCAACGGGTTTTGTTCTAAACTTGTAGCATCGCAAACATCAGTCGCTCATGCCCAAAGGACGATGCGTCGTTATTTAACGAGGGAAATTTTTAAAAGTTCTAAGTATGTTCAAATAAGCGCGCAGTAGTTCGCTAAATTTATGCCGAATTGTTCAGAAGCTCATACTGGTTTGGAAATAATGAATATCTCAAAGTCACGTGTGATTTTAATGATTTGTATGCAAGGAAACAAAAAAACAGTCGGTTTTTTAAAGGTAGTCTGGAGTCCCCTCTGTACATCAAAGGATCAAACTGCGTGTGAGCTCTTTCTCACGGAAATACATCAAACTGCTCCAGTGATTTAAGTTTATTCTTATAAAAAAAATAAACAGGTTTACTTGCCGAAGTGGGAACCAGAAGGCTGGCGGGTCGCTCGATCAGCTCAGGTTGCTGTTTCCCGGTCACATTCATCTCCCATACAACCGCTTTCTCTGTCCGCTGACTTCGACGAGAGTTTCTCAAGTCATTTATCCGGCGATTGACTGCGAGTGTTATTCACCGGCGTCCCGTTTACCGACGGCGGCAGACGGAGGGAGCATGTCTGTGAGCTCTCTGAGGCTTTCCGAAAGCTGTCCGTATCCACAGATTAGAGCAGTTTCTCCCGCTGCAGGGACAGATGAGGAGTCGCTGCTCGTTTCTTCTCTCCGGCTCAGCCCGAAGTGTCAGAACACAGCGGCTCCTCTGCTGCTCATCAGTCTGCATGACTCCCCACCTGCTGCCGGTCCTCCGTTAACCATTCCTGCGTCAAAGCCCCGCACGTTAACCCGTTCGCCGGGTCCGAACCCTCACTGGGACTTTAATCAGCAGGAATCACGGATGGATCTGTCATTTGCGTGTCTTTAATTAGCGCTAGAAGTGTCAGCAGAGTAGTGAATGAATGCAATCAGCAGTTTGATGTAAAATATGATGAGACGTGGAGCTCAGGCCTTCATCTCAGCTTCACACAATCTAACAAATCTGACAAAAAAAGTTCCCACTTGACCCCCTCAGAATCAATTTCTATGTGCAGTACTATTACCTTCATACTATGAATATTTTCCTAGTTGCAGGCCCTTGAAGTAAAGAGTATATTATGGCAAAATTAGAAAATGATTTCCAGGCTAGTCAAGGCTACATAAGAGCATAGCATCAAAATGTAAGAACTAATGTTTCATATGCTAGTGTAAACCAAAACCTGGAAAAACAATGGCTATTTTCTTTAAAAAAAAATATATAAACATGCTTATATGAACATATTTGGAGAATAATTAAAACATACCAGACCTAAATTTGTTATCCAAACTGGTTCGTTATGCGTAAAATTAACGATATTCTATAAGTTTTGAGGTTGCGCTAACGTTAGCTGCAACAAGTATGTTACATAACAAATAAAGGAATTAGTTTAGAATTTGTACAACTATTTAATTATTGCATTTTTTTTCAAAACATATGACTTTACTTTGGTATCACTGATTTAATTCATGACATAAAAATAATGTCAGATGTTTAGCATGCATTATCTAAGAATTCAAGCTAGCTAGCTAGTGCTACAGCTAGCTAATATAGTGTAACGTTATTAGCTTAACCTAAAGTCAGCTAGTTAGCCTTTTAGAAGAATAAAACATTTTTTGTAGGCTAGGAAGCGATTATGTTACTGTATTAGACGATGGTGTACACAATTTATTAGAAATGTAACGTTAGCAAAGCTACATTTTGAATATCATTGGCGTCCATGTTGGACTCCTTGTCAGGGGAGCATCTTTCCTCACTCCTACATTTTAACATTTTACAGAAAAAGTTTGTTATTTTTTGTTCAAATGAATCGCTAACCCTCCACCATAACTTTCATGTTAACAGTAAAGAAAAGTTTGTATATATATTCCATTTAAAAACCCACCAGGTTTGATTTCGTACTGTCAAAATATTACATCACCTTCCCTCAAAACCACTTCTTTTGATTTTCTCAGACCAGTGAAAGGATTTCAATATTTTTTAAAGATTAGTAAGGTTACAGTATTCTCTGAGAAAAGACCTGAAATGAAAACTGACTTTATCTAACGGTGAGGAGGAGGGAAGCTTCTCACCCGGTTTACCTTATAACTAGTTTTGACCAAACCACCTATTCAACATGCTGATGGGAGCCTTGAAAGTTCATCCAAAATGCACTTTTTAAAAGTTGTCTCTGTTGAATTATCCAAAAAAAACACAACATATCCAGGCTACCTCTGCTTGTTTTAATTACTCATAGATATGAAACTGTTTTGTTATTGGACCTATGACACATCCCTTAATATTGATGCTCATTGTTGGTTCGAGAAAATAATCCTGCGGAACTAAACGCGACTTTAACTATGGCTCGTGGCACCTGGAGTGGATGTAAAATTGATTTCGCTGCAGATTTTAACAAAACTCAAATGTGTTTTGGAGCCATGAAAATTTCATGTTCCCGTCTCCTGTACTTGCAAAGTTATGAAGGCTCCAAAATGCAGGCAAAACAGTCATATAAATTAAAAAGCACAACACTTTGGCCCACCTACGTACTTCAAGGGCTTGTAACTCGCAATATATTCATAGCGTGAAGGTAAAAGTTTGCATATCTTCATTAAATATACAGAAGTTACTGCACACAAAAAAAAGGAGGAGGCGCTGATTGATTTTTCATGGAACGACCCGGCCTGCTTCCCTGAGCATGTTAAAGCTTAATGGACACTGGCACAAATTAATTTCTGTGGACATTTGGGAACCCTCGGAGACAGTGCTGGAGGGTAGCGAGCAGTTCCCTGTTACAAGGATGATAGCTGATTGATTTTTTTTCCCCCCCTTGTTTGTTTGTTTGTTTGTATGTTTGTGTTGAGTCAGTCTGGGTTCCCTCATAGCTGGGCCGAGCAAGCCGATGCTGCCCTACAAGCGTCGGACTCGCATTGGATTTTAATGGTACGGACACATAGTGGGATTCCTCTTCCAATACCCATCGCTTTGTCAGGAGCCATAGATGGTATAAATAGAGAGACTCTCAACTATCTAAGTGCACACGGCACCTGAGAGATGGTTTCATCTGGTGCGGTTACAGGCCTATAATCAGTGACAGACTTTTTGCTTTGTGTGTGTGTTTTTTTTTTTTTTTCATGTTCAGGATTAGAGCTTTATGTGAATCTGGGCGGGTAACAAATGATGAAGCGCTCCGGTGCAATATATTACAGCGTGGCGCTATCATCGGAGAGTGTGAAAAGGTATCATCAGAGGAGTGGAAGAGGTGCGATTGTTCGGAAAGCTACTTCAGCTTCATACTTGAACAGCAGGCATCCTCCAAAATCTGATGAAATGATGTTTTAGGCCTGTTATGGATTTCAGAAAAGAGAGAGAGAGAGAAAAAAAAAAATCAACACCCCCAACTTAACGTGAAAACATAGCAGGCTTTGTGGAATCGAAGGTGCAGCATTGGGTTTTAGTTAAACAGTTCTCAAAGCAGAGCAGAACGGCGGAGTTAGGGAAAATAAATAGAAAGAGAAAGTGATGCTGGTAAAACACATTCTATACAATAGTAGAAAACTGAAGAATTTGGATAAACTTCATTAAGCTTCATTCGTGCACAATAGTAAAAAATAATACAGTAGTGAATCTATACCTAAATGGATCCACATCAACACACAAACTTTCTGACTCAGTGCACGTCGCAAAAAAGAAATACAAGTCACCAGTGTGTCATAGAAAGCCCAAGAATAGCACAAAACACCTTGAGATTTGGCCTCCCCCTCCACAGGAGACATAACGCAGGTGTAAATAGTAAAATGGATGATGGCTGCATCCCATTTAGCTGTCTCGCTTTCAGGGTATTATGTAGCTCATGTTGGGACACAATCCATTGTTAAAAGTCGCCGGTTCAGCTCGGGTCAGTTTTATTTATAGAGCGCCGATTCACAGCACAAGTCAGCTCAGGATATTTCACTAGCGAGGACCGGGGCCACTACAATGAGCGTTTGAAAATTTAATGACGGGGATGAGTATAGGATGCGAGGGTGGGGAAGTCGTCTGATTGGCTGCTCAGAAGTTTGGGAGAAGGAGAGTTCAACGTACTCGGCCATGGGAGGGAAAGATACAGAGAGTTGTATGTTGGTAAAAAATAAAGCGCATATGCAACTTTTACTTTGTTTTTGTGATTCTCAGTGAGAAATGTTCAGTCCCAATATATTATCAGTGATGCCTTCAGTAGTCAATTAGAGCTCGACTGAACCAAGAAGAAGCTAGTTGAGGTTTTCTATTGTGTTTGTAGACAGTTCGCTGCAGACAGGCCCGTGTAAAGGTGCACATGCATGAGCACGGAGATACATCGCTTTACTTATTCATCAGTTTTGTCAATCAAAACAATAAAAACCTCTTTGTGTCTCCATTTATTCCTTCAGCACCGTGTTACCTTCACTCTGGTATTGTTCAAACCCTGCAAATTAAAATGAACTTCACTGAGAACCTTCCCGAACGATTAATTTTTCACAAGCCCTTGTATAACCGAGTTCTAATACTCAGGGATTTACGTTGTTGTTGTCTAGCCCTGTATCCGAGTTCAGCCTTGTTAAAGCTGCAGCTCAAACTTTCATAAAGCTAAGATGTCTGTATGTCACCCCTACATTTCAGGAGTTTAAACTTTAATACGTAATGAAACTTTCAGAGTTCCCCCTATCATGAAGGGAAAATGATATTCTAGTGTGATGTAGCTCTAGCATCTGGTCTCAGCTCCACAGCGCGAAAGGAAATAGACTTCCGTATGTCCGACCATCAATCAGTTATTTTTAAAGCTCTGCCGGCCCCCTTTCTCAGCCGTGCATGGCGCTGGATCTCTCTCTTGCATCTTTAACTTCTGTGAGGCTTTGAAAACCTTGTGTCGAAGCTTCAAAGTGACTTTCATTCACTGATATGGCATCTAAAAATGATCGCTTTTCCAGGGTTGTGTTTTACAGAAATAGTTTCTAGGCTTAATTATGTGGTGTTGAAAATAAACCGTCTACCCAAAAATGTTTTGTTTGTTCCAGATCCTGGGCTTGATTCAGGAAGCAGTGCTGGTGGGCTACTTCCTGCCATTCTGACCCTTCTCTGTCTCCTGTGACCAGAGACTAATGAGGCGCATGTTTCCTTGGTGGTGTTGTTGTTGTTCCCACCTGATTCTAAAAGAGGTGTTTGCGAGGGTGAACTGGGACCATCTCACCGTTGTTGCTGTCTGCAAAAGTTTTTAAAGTTTTCCTCCGGGGGAAAGCAGGTGAGGTGAACTCGCAATTTTGGCGAGTAAGCCATTTCTGAAACTTTACAATCTAGCTTTTTTTTTGAACAATACGCAGAATTTGGGAGGCTCCCTTGATTAAAGTATCAAATGTTATAATATAAGTGAATTTAGGTAAAACTCCCGTTTTAATCCTTTCATATCTTAGGAAAGTCTTTGTCTGACTGAATTCTTTACTTGGCTTTAAGGTGTCTGCTGTAAATTGGTTCAGCTTCTATCTTCCTCGTACTGTACAACCTTTTCTATTCAAATTGGAAACTCATCAGACAGTAATCCTCTGCAGACAATAACAGGGGCAGGGTTCCTCAAAGTTCAGCCCAAGGTCCCACACTTTCTTGCATTAAGACAGTTTCTCACGGCTACATTTTTCGACTATTTATCAATTTACTTCACGTTGAAATGTCCTTTTTCTCCACCTTCATGCTTTGGGGTGTAACCTCCAGCCCTTAAAATGGATCAGCTGCTAAATCACAGCAAGTCATCACTGACGAAGCAGTTCTGGCAAGCAAGACGTCAATCAGTCTCCTCATTCACAATATAATGTTTACTGTTTATCAATTTATCTGAGTGTTTCAGAGTATTCACAGTATAGAGCCTGTTGCTTGTCCAATACCATAATGTTATGCATGCTCCATAAGCTGTCCATATGACCTCTGCATTATTAGACAGCTGACCATGATGACGCAAAGTGACAGTGACCGAAGTGTCCAAAATCCCACTATAGAGAGCCCAACACACAGGGAGCAGTAAATTAATGAACAAGAGAATGATTTTGGGCACAGCCAGTCTGCAGCAACTCTGAAAGCCTGTGGCAAACCCCCAGAAACAGTGCTGAGCTGATTTGGGGGTAGTGGATAAACCACTTTACTGGAACTTACTGGATCATCAGCTGATGCACACTGACCCAAAAAATATCCCTTTTCCCCCATGCACAATGACTGGAAAAGGAATATCACAAACACTGAAAAATGACCCCTAATGTTATCTGAATTTGATCCAATAAAACGTATGAAGTCTTGAAAGTCCTGTTTTAGGACTTCGGATTTTCGCCAGGACTCTTGGCCTCACAGTTCATCTGTTAAGAACGCTCATGTGTTTTCTCGATAAGTCCGAAGTACGTGGAACATTCAGGTACTTCATGGAAAAAGCATGGAAACCTTTTCGTTGTATGCAGTGACAATTTGAGCGAAATGTCAACATACTTAAAATGATAATGCTAACGACGCCGAGCACGTTTTCCCACCTTCATCCTAAAAGCATGTGCTAGCATTTAACTGTTGGTAATCACTGATGACAATCAAGAACAGCTGTGTTTAAAAGGACAAAACTGAATTTTAACCTGATGACGGTCAACGAGAAATGAACTGATCACTAAAGTAACTCAAATTTATCCTGAGAGGGGCATGAATGTACGCAACAAATGTCACGGCAACATATATAATAGATGTCAAGACATTTAAGTGTAAACCACAAGTGTCCTAATGGTGGCTCTGGAAGCAAAGTAATATCCATCCATTATCTATACACCACTTAACCCTCACTAGGGTCACAGGGGGGCTGGAGTCTATCCCAGCTGACTCAGGGGGAAGGCAGGGGACACCCTGGACAGGTCACCAGTCTATCACAGGGCTACACTTAGAGACAAACAACCAAGCACACTCACATTCACACCTACAGACAATTTAGAATCACCAATTAACCTCAACATGTATTTGAACTGTAGGAGGGAGCTGGAGAACCTGGAGAGAAACCACGCTGCACGGGGAGAACATGCAAACAGAAAGATCCTGGGTGTCCTCACCAGGACGTGAACTGGAGATCTTCTAGCTGCGAGGCAACGGTGCTAACCACTGACCCACTGTGCAGCCCAGCAAAGTAACACAATCACTTTAATCAGTAGGGTTCATCCTCTGAGGATGATGAATTTCATTGTAATCCATATCCAACAGTTGAGATACTTCCATCTGGACCAAAGTAGTGCCTTAAAGATAGTGGACATTTGAGGTAGATACCAATACTCATGTTCAGGAGGTAAAACATTCTGCTATCCAACATTCTTTATACATACATACAGTATGTTAGCGTTATATTGAAAAGGGAAAATGACACAGTCACTGCTCATTAACATCACCGTAATGTATTTTACTTACTATGAAGACACTGCTCAACTCTGCACCACAACTGCACAACTGATGCTTACTGTACTATATGTGCTGCAGACAGTTCTGATAGATTTGCAGTCTGTGATAGGCCAGTATCGGGTGATAATCTCAGTCAATATGGACCAACATTGGCTGATCTAACAGTCATGCTCTAACCCAAAGAGGTGAGTTGACAAACACTGTGACAAGAGTCGTGACGCTAGCACGGCTTCAAAGTATATTTTGTGCCCACAACAGTATCTACAATTATAACATAAGTCCAGAAAGCTGAAGGATGTCTCTGATGCTGAGCTACAGTCCCATGCTCATGTTTCTCTATAATTGAGAAACTACAGCTACAAATCACCTGAAACGCAGTCATTTCCACTGTTAGGAGTCTGGAAATGTATTAATTTCAAGCAGACAACTGAAACTCTCCGTACTCGTGCCCGAGTTAAATGTCTCTCTAACATCTGACAGCTGTCAAAAGGAATCACCCCTTCATTTCCCAACAGTTTCATTATTGATAGGTGTTTGTCAGCACAGATGGATTAAGTGTCGTCCGCCGAGTAAGTTGGCTGGAACGCAACACTGAACTCATGTTGCACAAAATTCAAATTGTTCCCCCGAGAACTCTGTTGTATGTCATCCTGTCGTTTTCTGTCCCGTCTTTCCTAAACTGTTCAATTAACCTAAAAATGACCTTTAAAAGCACACGTCTTCTCGCTAACCTCCCCGGTTGAAGCATCCCTGAGCAGGAGCCTCTGACAAGTAATAAACTGAACTTTAGACAGACAGTGTACTTCTTTTCTTTTCTCTTTTTATATCACCAGGGCACATACAGTACTCTTTGGATACATTCCAAACGGAGCTTTCTCTATGGATTTTATGGAATGAATGACCTTTTTAATGCACTCCTTTTACCTTGTCCAATTCTGTATACTTTGTCAAGGTGTTTGTTTTATACGATGTCCCGGACAAATAAAACTTTAACCTCTGGGATCCAAGTCAATAAAAATATAATGGAAGTTAGCCGAGGGTGAAAGAAAAGCTTAAAATAATATGGACTCAGACTGGGCACTAATACTAAATAAATAAGTTGTTGCTACATGCTACTCTCTAAAGACAGTTTCCACAGTCAGCCGGTGTCCTACACACAACGGGCGCTATTAACAAATATATTAAAGATGACCTTTAATTCTTCAACACTAAAGTAAAACATAAAGGTCAAAACTAAAGGTCGAAAATGAACAATTAGTTAGCAAGGGCAGCGAGTTCTTCCATACAGATGTCTAGTGTGGGTGTACGAAGTTGTAACACTGCAGCAGCTTGCATAAACTGGTGTTTTTCTGTACATTAGTGGGGAGTCGGTACAGTTTTATTACCAAGTAGGAGCTCACACCGTAGAGGGACGAAGGGACGCGAGCTGGAATTGAGCTCTGTGGGACATTTTAGGAGCCGCGTGCTTCCGAGAGATGAATTGTCTAACAGACAAAGGTCTATTAGAAAGATGGGATCTGAGACAGCGCAGCGCTGAGCCAGATACCCACCTTAGTGCTTAAGTGAGTCCATTAAAATTTCATGATCAAATCTCAAATGCTGCACTAAGGTCTAAAAGAATTAAGACTGAGCAATCTCCTGGCTGCAGCCATTTTGTCTGTGTGCTCTGAGGTCAGCGCATATCTAAAGGGAATTTATAGATGAGTTTGTATATGAGGGACACTAACTGGTCTAATAATGCTTCCTGAAGATATTGGCCGGAACTGCTCGACTGAAAAGATGCAATAAAATTGTTGATAATGTCCCCAAAAGTTCAGTATGTAATCATCCTCAGTTTTTATCGCTTACGTCTGTTGTATTTTCTTGACCGTTTCAGGGGCGCTGAGTCACGGCGAAAGGTTTTCAGTACAAATAGTCCGAGGACGGCACATCTCCTAACCCTTGTTTACATAAATTTGAATAATCGTGGGTCACTGAACAAGCAGTAAGGGATAAGCAGACATATCCAAAGTTCACATTGTGCCTTGAGAAATGTTCAACTAAACCTCCAGTCTGGATGAATACATCAAAAACCAAAGCAGAGAGGCTCAGGGAGATTAAAACTGCAGCTAATGTGTGAAGATGTAAATTCTTTTTTTTTTTTTAAACTTCGTTTTATTAATAATTCACACCAACCAGCAAAATCAACTTACACATGTGAGATTTGCCAATGAAGATACCGAGATTTTTTAGCACCCCGCTTACCTCGGCTGAAATTGGCTCCTGCAGACGACAATGCAAACCAGTGTGTGTGTGTGTGTGTGTGTGTGTGTTCATGTGGGTTTCCGTGGTGATGAAGCTGTGTTGGTGCCAGCTGTGGGTTTTTTTGGATGAACCCACAGACTTTATCTCCTGCTGCCAGAGATAAGTCTGACGAGTGCCACAGGAGAGAGCGGTCAGTGGAGTGACATGCCTTCTGGTCTTGAAGGTGTGTAATTTCCTGAAAGAATTGACTGGTTTGAAACAGTCTCTGCCAACACTGAGCGTGATCACATCCCGAGTAGGAGGACTCAGCTGGGTAGAAGGTAGATTCTCAGCATCCCTCTGCTGTTTCATAATACCCACTGAGCATCGGTAATACTGACATGCTAGAGCAGCCTCAGCAATAAAGCTTAATAATGTGTTGCTTCGCCTCGTGCCACCAAAAGAGAAACGACCTGTTGTGGCGTGGACCTCCTGTAATGTCTGGCAGGAGGATTTTGGCAGCATCCCAAAGATGTTTGATCAAATCGGGCTTTGGTTAAGTTTGGAGGTCGGGTCAATGCCTTGGGCTCATTGTTGTGTTGCTGATCCGTTTTGCACTGTGGCAGTGTGCATTATCCTGCTGTGGCAGCTGTTGCTATGGAGGGGGCGGGGGTGTTCTTGGACTGCAACAATATTTAGGTGGGCGGTACGTGTCACAGTAGCATCCACATGAAAGCCAGAAACCAAGGTTTCCCAGCACGACACTGCATTGTAGCAAGATGAGTAACATCATTCATCTCACCTGTGAGTGGTTCTAATGATAGTCTGACTAGTTTCCCTGTAGGGACGGTCAGACCTGTTCCCACCTCACAGAGTTAGTTCTGGAGAATGGTCTGACTGAACCTCATTACCATTCTGTAAGAGGGGAAATAAGCTCTGGCTTTGTATTTTTTTTAACTAATCAGGATAATGTTGGGGAGTTTGCATGTTCTCCCCGTGTCGCGTGGGTTCCTCCCACACAGTCCAAAAACATGCTGAGGTTAATTGGTGATTCTAAATTGTCCGTAGGTGTGAATGTGAGTGTGCTTGGTTGTCTGTCTCTAAGTGTAGCCCTGTGATAGACTGGTGACCTGTCCAGGGTGTCTCCTGCCTTCACCCTAAGTCAGCTGGGATAGACTCCAGCCCCCCATGAGGATTAAGCGGTGTATAGATAATAATAATGGATAGAATTGTGTTGGGCAGGCTTGAGCCCGGGATATAGCAACGGTGTCCCAGCAGAATAGTGATGAATTGCAAAGGTAAGTACAGTCCTTAAAATGCTAGTTCATATTATAAAGAAAAAAACAAAACAAAACAAAACAAGTGACCTGTCTTGTTGCAGGATCCAAATCTCTGTCAGAACTTGAAACTTTCAGCAGATAGGTTGCTGCTTGGAGCTTGTTGTTGTTTCTCATAGCGAAGGAGATTGTTAAAATGCTAACACGTAGCTAGTGGAAGGTGAGGAGAAAGCCACACAAACTGTGCAGCACAATTGGCAGACCTTTATCTGAAGTCTCCATCCAGGGAGTCAGACTAGTTGTGCTTGATTGGTGTAGATGCTGTATGTCAAATACTGGTACTGATACATTTCTTCTTCTTGTTTTTAAAAGTCTCTAATTGATTATTAGCTAATTTCATACAGGTTCACACACTCGTCAGTTCTTCTTTTTCTTCTTGTGTTACCTACAAGAGGAGCAGAGGTGCTGCTGTCTTTGTATTTCAAGTTTAGTTTTCTTTTGTTTTCTTGCAGCAAGTTGGGACACTGCTAGCTCGCTTTTGATTTTGTTAGTTTCATTGACTTAGCAGCACCCACAGGCCTGTTATTCGTGCAGCGTTGCCTCTTTAGTCAATTAATTATGCTACTAAGTAATAAGTGACTTCACTAAACCAAAAACAACTGGTTTTCTGTGGCTTCCCTGTGTCGTGGCCGAGCAGGGATGCAACATGTTTTTGAGACTGTCATCAGCAGGCTGCAGCTTCAAGGTGGAAACGCTCAGCCGTGGTGTTGACTGCTTATTTCTCTCATGGTGTGCCTTCTAGCATATAAAAAACACTAAGTGGACTTGTTAACAAGGTTTAACAAAAACTTGCTTTTTAACCGAAGGACTCTTGTTGAATACATTTCACTTGTAGAGTAACAAGTTAAACTTGAAGTAGAAGATCTGCCCATTACAATGTGCTATTTCTGTACGTGCCGATCACAGAGCCATGAATATCACTAATGTGCCATTTACCCACTTCACCCTACAATTACAGGATTTACAAAGACATTTCTGTCAAAGTACAAACACAGGAACAAGAACCTGACTCACATTTTCTGAGCACTTTAGAGTTTGACATTCAAATCTGCATGAATATTAATACAGATTATATTTTAAGATGGGGAAGGAGGGCCAACACACAAGTTCAAAACTCTATTTTCAGGTGTATTTGGCCTCTAATAATCTCGAGGAAAACTGGACTCTGACTGCGGCTCACTAACCTTTCCTAACTTGGTGGCTGTAATCAGCTGAAAGCAGCTGCCTGTTGTGGATGGAAATAACGCTGATTAGAGCAGTGAGGCTAAATTAAATTAGTCACAGCCAGTAACGCCAAAACTATGGGCTGAAAGATGTTAACACCAGAGATGGTATATAAAAAAAGGGTTAGAAAAGTGAAACCTATAGGCAGCTCTCCACTGCAGGAACTCCAGACAGGTACAAAATGGCGCGAACGTTCACAGGAATTGGCTTGTAATCGTCCTTTTCAACCTTTCTGTTTCTATTGCAGTGTAGAATCTGACAGCTTCGACCGCGACGGTAACTCTGAGTGCATCACAACAACAGCAAATAGTATTTACTGGATGGGTCTGTGAATCATAGGAAATAGAACAATGGAGGTTTGTTTGACTATATGGTGAATTTTATGTTGATGGTGGTGATGTTAAAGAGGGCTGCTACACAACAAGGGCATCGAGAGGGCAGAAAAAGGGTGCTTGTTTTCTATTACGAAGTTCAACGCACCCTGCAGTAGGCACTTTTCAACCTCCCTCCCACCAAAAAAAAAAAAAACCAGCCCTGAAAGAGGCTCTACAGGGCAGTTCTTACAGCTGGAAGATGCTCAAAGGTTCAGGTCGCCCTAAAACTCCTCTCAAGTTCCTGCAGTGTAAAACATTCAAAAACTGAAAACAAGCACACTCACTCTGACTTCCATTCCTCTTTTATCTTGTGATGTCTTTTTTTTTTTATTGCTAAATTTCCTTCTTTAAAACTTTTGACATCTTTAAGTTTTATATTGTTTATGTGAATGTGTTTTAACAGTGTTACTTTGTACAGTGTCCTTGGGTGTTTTGAAAGGAGCCCATAAATGAAATGTATTATTGTTAAACTTGCATTCTTTCTAATGGCCAGCAGGGGGCGACTGCTCTGGTTCCAAAATTATTCTATCCAAGTCTATAATGAAATGACTGTAATTACTTTAGTAAATGTTTTACTAATGAGTTTATTGTCTTAGTTAACAGTTTCAAGTCACCTCCAATACAGAATGGAGTTTATTTTCAAAACTATGATCCTGTTTCTAATAAAATGTGCCATAAAGCAGGGTATGGTCTAGGACAGGGCTAAATTGTGATGGATAAGGCACTATTGTATAGGTGAATGTAGTGTCCTTGAGTTTAGCAGGTGACATCACTGTGGCTATGCACATCTCTTATATACAGTCTACGACTAAAACACTTCACATAGTTACAGGTAGTGGTACTTTTCTGCTGGTTTGTCTCTTTTTCCAGACACCTGAGGGCAGCAGATGAGCCTGTAACAGCTGTATCACGTTTAAAACTATAAAAAGATCCAGTAGACTGAGCACACATTACGTCTACATTATTTACATATTCAGCAGGCACAGAATAGCATCAGCATTTATTCAAAGTCATGCCTGGGCCACCTGATGAGTGTCGCTTTCATATTCTTTCCCATTTTAGATCAGGTCTGGTTTCCAACAGCTCCTTAGGGAAATCTGGTACTTTAGCTGCTGAGAGCAGCTACTGTAAAACCCAAACAGTGAGCGTAAAGACACCAAAAGGCCTCAGTAGCAAAGTTTCAGATAGCTCCCAGATCAATAATTCTCTGTGGACTTGTTATCATCGGTGACCCCCTTCCAGTGTAAACTACAGGGGGAGTCAGGGGGAGCCTGGCTCCTCTTTCAAAGACATGAGCTCCCCTGGAAACATGACTTTGTGAGATTTCAGGGGGGTCTCTCAGATATTGACAGCATGCTATTTTCACCATGCGTTTCCAGTTGTCTTCCTCATTATGGATCATGAGTAAAAATGATTCTGTTATTGATGTATGATTCATGAATGAGGGTGATTCATCAATAATTCACTTTAATAAAGACACCGGCATGCACGCTGTTCTTGCCGTCAACATTCAAAGTCTGGCGGTGCAGTGAACTAACCTAAACTTCACACACTTTAACTCAAAGATCAGAAAAAAAACTCTTGATGCCAGCCACGTTAAGCAAATCACTGTTTTTCATTAGGTTTCTTACTTTTCATATTCTTACGAAGAGGAATCCCCATAAAGAAATGTTGATAAAAGTGCTTTATAAATGCTGTGTCTGTGGTTTGTGACCATGAGAAAGTTATGGTGTAGTTCACAGTAAACCTCTTCATATCACACTTGTTCCATCACTAATAAAAAAAGAAAAGTATTGATTTCAGAAAAGCCGGCTTCATTGGATTGTGAGTGGGCCAACAACAAAGCAAGTATCCGTGAGTCCACACTGACAGAAGTGACAGCCCTCAAACTGCTAGCTGGCCCACGAGGACACTGATCCCGCTACTTTGGCATAAGTACTGAAGCAGCACATTCAAGCTACTTAAAAGCAGCAGCAGCCACGGCAGATGTTCCCGGTGAGGAGGTTCAGACAACATGGCGGTCGGGGAGGTCACCACCGAGCGAGCGAAGACTCTAATCTGGCAGCGCTTCACAGCTCAACCAGCCGCGGTCCGACTATCATGCTAACTACCAGCTTCTCCTTTCAACCCTTATAAGCCATATTGTTAGGATGAATTATTAAATCGAGGTAAAGCTGATGAAGTGGAACAAGCAATTAGAAACTCAATCAGAAAGTAGCTCAAATCTCAATCTGCTCATTTGTATTAAGACAGTTTAGTTGCTGTACATCATAACGGCGCTCCCCGGTATTCAATTTAATAGACTGCGGTCTTTATTGTCCTACACGGGCACATTTGTTCTGCAGGGCGAGGTTTAGAGGACAGCTCTGAAAAGCTTTCCAACGTTCTTAAAGGTATCATGGCTTTGCTCTTTGTGTTCGCCATTAGTTTAATGAGGACTTCCGTAACAGGGGCGTAATTCGAAAAAGATGGAGAAAATATTCGTCCCCTTCGAAAGCAATTTCCTGAAAAGACTTTAAAAAGTTGAATCATTAGGCTTGTTAATATAACAGTTTGAGAGGAAATGCAATTAATGTCTCTGGGTGCGTTCTGGGCAGTGCATGGGCGGACAGCGGTCTGCTTAATGTGTCCGACACGGTGCCATGAATATTCAGGTGAAAGGAGAGATGTCAGCAAACGTAAATAGGGTTTGGATGGCAAAGTTGGCACCGCAGGTTTGTAACTCATGGCTTCAATAATAGAAAATGAAGCTACTTTAATGATCGGACAATAATAAATGCTGCTAAAACACTCTCTGTAGGAATATTAAATAAACAGCAATTAATTTATTTGTCTTATTGCGATGAATGAAATGCGATCATTGATCCCGCTCTTACATATACAGTCAATGCAATCAGTTAGCTTAGCATAAAGACTGAAAACAGGGGGTAAGTGCATAGACTGTATAAAAGATGGACGTAGCTACCGTGACGTCACCCGTTGGTTTCTGCACTGAGAAAATGAAGACAGGGTTTTGCTACTTCCTGGTTGACATCTTGGATTTTTGGAGCCAGTGATGCAAAAATCGTCGGGCGGGGGGGGCGGAGCCATAGGAGCAGCGATTGGTCAGACGGATTGAGAGGCAGGCCCTCTCTGCCCGCCCACATTTACCGCCTTCTGCTCGTTTCGTCTGCATCGTCGCTGCCGACTGTCAATCAAGCCAGCTACGCCCCTTGCCCCGCAAAATTTTGACGATTTTTTAAAAATTCAGTATTGATTTATTTTCAGATTGGCCACCTGATCTCTGGATTTGACTATGAAAACTAATAAGAAAAAAATCCTGAGCTGTAGGAATGCAGGATTTCGTGATCTGTGATCACTTCTTTTCCAATTCAAATCTATGGGAGCCAGGGCTTTTTGGAGCCAGCAGCTAGCGGACGCAGGTTTTTGACACTTCCGGGTTGGCTTCATTTTTCAGGGCCGGTTGCTACGTCCATCTTTTATACAGTCTATGGGTAAGTGCTAGCCCAGCTCTGACAAAGACAACACAACATTTAAACCTCCAATGCGAAACTTTTGTCTCCCCCTTCTGGCAGTGAGTGTAATTACACAGACATTATTGATTGTATGCCATTCCCCGTCTTGTTTTAGATCATAACCTTGCATTTAAATGCTCAGTTTGTTTTATATCTGGAGACTCAGAATGTTTTCTTGGACACTTCCTAAGTTTTTACACCATACTCCAACCAGTCAACTCCATCTACGTCGCTACAGATTCCCCAATTTCAGCTCTGGTACAACAAATATTGGTGGCTGGAATAAAATCGAACACAATGAGTGCGCAAGAGTGCGAATGTTGCCACACACATTTGATTTAAAACTGTAAAATACACAGAGATGTACTTGGTGCTGATAGGTCTAATTTGCACTGTGGATGTGTTTGCAGAGGGCTTCAGTACAATGGGACTTCATTTATATGTAAAACTGCTGCACTCTAGATTTAAAACTCACTAGCTAACACAGGTGTGATCAGGTGTGCTCTGAGTTTGTGCCTCTAAAACTGATTTAGATTTCATCTCCATCAGGGTGGTCTCCTCATGCAGCGACACAACACTTGTAATGCTACGTGGACGTCCTGTTCTGGAAACGCACCATCTGTGATGAATCCCCCAAACTGGGTCAATACGGGGACCCTTTACCTTGAATGCTATTTTAGGGAAGAGGAAGAAGTTGCAGAGAGTAAAATCTGGTGAGTAGAAGGTGTGGACAGTGACGATTGTGTTGCCGTGGTGTTGTGCTCGGGTGCTCATTAACACTCTATATTGACAGTCCTGACCTTTGGGAACAAGTTAACTTTGCTTAGCCCAGTGAATGCCAACAAAACAACGAAGGTCTTCCTAACCTGATGCACCATGTCTGGTCTTGGTGGCTGCAGGTGTTTCTTCACTTCGTGGTAGCCGCAGACCCAGCTCCGGTCACCGCTGATGATCCTCCACATGAAGGTTGGATCTTCCCGACTGACACAGAATGTAACATTTTCTTCTCTCTTCCACTTTGGGGCAAACTAGTCATTAATTTATCTTACTCTTGGCACAAAAGTGAATAAGCATGTGATCCAAACTAGCAAAGTATTCCTTTATTAATAGGTTCTTTTTTTGGTCCTTTAGATAAATTACTTACTGCCGAGTCTTTCTATGAAACAACAAAGCTAAAGGAAGTGACATCATGGAGGGAAAGGCGGTGACTTAGCCTTATTTATTTTTAAATGTAGCTTTTTCTGTGTTTTAGCTTTTCATTCATGAAGTTTTACGTCACTGGAAACAGACCTTTGGGAAAAGTCCTTCCAGAGTGCAGATTTTCGGAGAAATCAAGTTTTGGAAATGGTGAAAGAGAAATCAATGTTCGTTCCTGATTAGGTTTTATCAACTACTTTACTGATTGCATATATAAAAATCGATGAACTGCCATCACCATCTTGGCAGTGCCTGACTCCATCTAATTCCCAACTAATAAAAAAATGAGCAAAAACAAGAAGCGGGAGTGAAACTGAGGCAGCCATGGACCGTCATATAAAGACAACCATCTGTCCCCTAAAACGGCCACATGCTAATTATGCAACTTTAAGCCTTGGTAGAATTTAAACAGATGAGCCATATAAAAACCCACCACCCATACAGCTGTCATGAATGGAGAAATTATCTAGAGAGACCAAAACTATTATTTGAATCAGGCTGTAAATGTTTCTTTCTGATGAAGAGTTGGACATTTTAACGAGTGGGGATTGAGCCATTTCGGGAATCAGCCTCAAGTGGCCATTTGAGGAACTGCAGTTTTTGGCATTTTCAGCTTCATTTCTTTTTAGTCGTACAGTTTGCTGCTTTATCACAACGCGTCCTTTCCTTGATTTGCTCCACTCCTATGAAGCGACTCTACAACCGAGCAATCAACCCCCTGCTTCCTGTTTACACCAGCGTGTGCAGGTCCAGTGTAAGTAAACGGTCATGTGATAAATATATCTGCGTTATGAAGTGTGTAGAAGATTTCCAAAATGGTTGATGGAGATTAAACAACATTTTAGTTTCCTGACTTATTAATGATTCCCAACTGGTCTCTAAGGTGATAGTACCAAAATCAAACTGAAGCAGCCTCAGAAGCATTCAGGTTGTTGAAATAGTGTTTATAACTAGCTTTTTTTTTTCTTTATACATCCACCTAATGGAGGGCGTCTTCATCACACTGTTTACTTACTGGTTTGCATTTCACACACTGAGCAGTGCAGAGTTCAAGGGAGACCGTCTGAGTACAGTTTGATCTGAGGCCAAAGGACAGAGGCAGGCAATTTAAGCTGTTCAACATCTTGGGCCACTTCATGACTTTTTAATGTTTTCTATTCTGTTTCTATTTTATAATTCAGCAGCACGGCAGTATACTACAGGGAGGTGATGTGTCATTAAGGAGGAGTTCAGCTCGTGGCTTTTGACTCCATCTACTGGTCAGCCGCTCGGCTTTCATGTTTATATGTACGTGCCGTAGCTCCGGGAAGTGCAAGAAATAAAAGAAATCCACTGGAGCGATATGTAAATTAGAAATCACTTCAAAGGGGAGCGTGTGCAGCAGGCAGAATAAAAATCAAAAATAATGTCCGGCCCAGGCGAAGGAGAGCAAAGACTGGAGTGCGCTCTCACACCGAGCTGTCTGGGTTTCCTCAGGTGACGCTGCTGTAATCTCGCAGCAGACATCACATTCTCCGCTGTGCCACCGTGCCCCGCTTCACCCGCCAACGCACCATCAAAAATGTAAAACCGTGGCATAGAACCAGAAGTGGAACATGGCTGGTGGTATGAGGGGGGGGAGCACAGAGGGATTAGTGCTGGTGAGGGGGGGCGTCTTACAGTCAGAGTACTGTATTAACAAAACCCTGCGGTGAGAGAAGCAGCCTTTTTATGGCTGTGGCATGCAGAGGAGGGGGTGGTGTCTGACAAACATCCGAGGAAACTAGCAGGAGAGGTTATAAATTACTAAGTGAATCTTGCAGACTTACACATGCACTCATTAATTGACCTAAATACCCAGAAGTGACGCAAATTGCCGCCTTAAGAAAGAAAATGCATTAATGCAGGGACCATAAGAGCTTCCATTCAGACAATACGAAGCACTGAAATGAGAAACAGCCGATTTCTGGCTAATTAAAAGTCTCGTTTCAGTTCTGAACACCTGTCTGACTGCCGTTTCCTGGAAAGTATCCACAAGTAAGGAAGCATTTTCACAGATCAGTGAAAGCGACGACGGCTTGTGAATGACAAAAAAGAGCGCCACCTGCAGAAACGAAAATTTATTAAAGGTGTTTGGATTTTCTATTGGATGTGCTCCGAAACCGTGGAACAACTAAACGAATCAGCCAAGTTTGCCATCGATTTGTAGAAACGCTGCATCGCGATAGCAACATTTTATTTGTATAGTAAAAAGAGATCCTGGACAATAGAGATGTCCATCCATCCATCCATTCATCCATTATCTATACACCGGTTAATCCTCAATAGGGTCGCGGGGGTGCTGGAGCCTATCCCAGCTGACTTAGGGTGATTCACACCTATGGACAGAATCACCAATTCACCACAACATGTTTTTGGACTGTGTGGGAGGAAGCCGGAGAACCCGGAACCCACACTGCACGGGGAGAACATGCAAACTCCACACAGAAAGATTCCAGGTGTCCTCACCGGGACGCTGCGAGGCAACGATGCTAACCACCGAGCCACCTTGCAGCCCCCTTAAAATGGAGAAATCAGACAGATTTTTTACTTGCGAGGTTGTTAGCATTTTATAGCTAATGTTTAAATCTGAGTTCCATTAGCCAGTTAGAGTCTTTCCCAAGATAGTGATTAAACCTTCAAAAAAAACTCTTTGTGTATTAAAATGACATATTTATTATTATTATTTTTTAAATAACTTGTGAAAATGATCCCTTTCTGTCCTAAAATTGCTTGGACGTTACTCTACACCTTTGCTTTCTCTAGAATGTTCAAACCTGTGAAGTCCCCTAATCTCGCTCCACTCACCCCTCCACACTCGCTGCAGCTCGAGCACACCAGCTCACCTACAACTCTGCTCAAACCCTCTAGAACTACTGTACTCTACACAAGGACAAGCTGTACTATTAGAGTAAGTCAGCCAAACGTATTCAGAATGGATTCCAAAGAAAAATAACGATAAAGTCCCACCCTAATAGACACGATTGGTTCTTTATGTTTGCTGCCTATAAAACACCAGAAGTCTCAATCTGTGTTGTATTAAACTGCCACTGCTACATCGCAGTTCAATATGTAAAATGCTCAGCCATGACGTTTTCTGCTTATTCCACTAATAATACGTCTGTACAAACATGTTAACAAAGGCGACAAAAAAATCTATATTCACTGGAGAAGGTATTGAAAAGTGGAGGCTGCAATTCTGGAGAACGGTATTTAACTAGTTAGTACATTAGATGGTAGAAAGTACCTCATTTTAGCCTCTTTGTCTCCTTTGTCCTTCTGCTTCTGACCACAAAAGAGAAGTGAAACAGCTGGAATATAGAAACCCCGTCAGGAGCACGACTAACAATGGTGTTTATTATATAGAAATCATTCCATTAGAATATATGTAACTCTCTGTCTGTATAGTGCAATTCTTAGAGCCACAAGTCATTTATATGTCCTTGAATGTATGTTAAATAGGAGAATAAAAATGTCAGACATCCCTACATTTCTGTCACATTCTGCCGTGCTGTAAAGTGAATTGTAAGCAAATATACACTGCAAGTTCTCATAAACATTATTCTGCACATCTCAGAGATCATAAAACACTGTGGCAGGCTGTAATAAAACGATGGAGAAATGATACAGCCGCAAACGTCAAATTTAAGCGACACTGTTTCAAAACTACGCAACGACATCGCATTTTATTAAAAACCCGCCGAGACTCGTCTCTCCTCTGCTCAGATCTGTGCTGGGAGGGACGAAGACGTGAGGAGAGGAATCAAAAAAAGTGTACAAAGTGGAAAATGACATGATGAGACTCTGTCAGACTCACCAACCTTCCTCCTTCCAGTGTCGTCTTTTCTCAGTCGGATGTGCAGGAAGAGCACTGTGTGGATCAGTCAGGCACTTTGTTTACAGAGCCAGGGTTCTGTAGAATTTGCTTCAGCTAACACAGGATGGATAGTTATAGAGCATGAGGAGATATTCACTGTATTTACCCAGTAGTGGATCAGTATCGCTGACTCTGCCTTTGACATTGCAGTACTCCGTGTATGTGTCTGTGCGATAACTGGTTCAAGTAAATCTGTTTGACTGATGTGAGCACTAACAATAGAAACATGACTGGCTCCTAAAGAGGCAACATGTTCACATAATGCAACCAAAAAATTCCCTTTAATGTAAGAAATTCCTGCTAAATGTCAGTTTTAACGGCAAAGGACATAGAATGTATAAAAGATGGACGTAGCAACCGGCCCTGAAAAATGAAGCCAACCCGGAAGTGTCAAAAAACTGCAATATCACTACGTC
>NW_007577824.1:186429-267121 GCF_000690725.1 Stegastes partitus
CGTCACTGGCTCCAAAAATCCAAGATGTCAACCAGGAAGTAGCAAAACCCTGGCTTCATTTTCTCAGTGCAGAAACCAACGGGTGACATCACGGTAGCTACGTCCATCTTTTATACAGTTTATGGTACGACATCGTCAGGGATACTGTTTTCAGAAGTGGTGCTCCCAATCACACCATGACGTGACAGCTTACCTTCATGAGTGAACTCAAGTGGCGTGGCCCTTTAAGAAAAACATCACAACATTCAAAACGTTAGTTGCAACCAAGTGAAAAACACCAGAGCTCGGCTTCATTATTAAAACTGAATGGCAACAGTTTTATTAAGTTAAGAAATCAACACATTTAAGAAATTTATCTATATACACTGGTTCTACTGTGTGGATTAAAAAAAGACAAAAAGAAGCTTGACACACCAAGCTAATACATCATATAGACTTTGCATTTCACATACCCATAAATAATGATCTCAGTTCAAATTATAATTACAGGTTTAGCGTTGTGACTGAGCGGATGATGTGCCGTGACCTCCCAGGATTCGTTTGTTCGCGCCAAAGATCAAGAACGCCGTCACCGAACTGTTCTTAAATATCGTAAAGCTACGCTATAAATTACATAAAGCATACCTACCATGTGTTCCATGGGAAACAAAGAAAAGGCAATGGTTTAAGAAATCATTTCTCATGATAAATTGGTAAGCCTTAAAATAAACTTTCAAGCGGTTTCAGTAAGGTCATGTACAACAGGTAAAAGAGGCAGGGCTTTACCTTTAAAGCAGTCAAACAGTACTAGCTTTTTGCTACTTTGTTCAAAATGTACAGAGAATAACGTCGGTGCAAAACGCTTCAGTCAGAGCTGCTAGTGGCACGCACCACGGTAAACAACTACGCTGAATTTCACAGGGTTTAGCAGGTAAAATGTTGGACAGACACATTGTACAGTAGTGGCCTTAGTGTTACAGTAATCCAGTGTTTGAGACCTGCAGAGAACGAATGCACAGCTTTGATTCCAGTGGCGAGGGCTTCCTCAGTGTTCCTCTTTGTCTCGGCCCTTCTTCTCCTTCTCGTCCTGCAGGGCGGTGCCCAGCTTCTTGATGAGCACGGACAGAACCTTGTCCAGCGGGTCCATCACGCCCCTCTGCAGCCACTTGGGGATTGTAGTCCTGGCGTGGTGGAAGCCCAGTTTCTGCAAGATGTAGTCCACGCCGACGGGGTCGATCTTTCGCCCGGTCCAGGAGATGAGCCTGAAGGTAGATGAGAAGTTAAGCTAAACGTGGATCACACAGAATCATGTGCAGCATGTGTGCAGTGCTTTATTCAGTCGTCTTCACGGTCTAGAGAGTGAGTCTGATGCAGGACTTTTCTGTACATACAACATCTACTGCTTGTCCTTCTGTTCTGGAAAGAAATTCAATCGCACTTGTTTTTGAGGAGCATTTCCTTGTAAATCAAGGGTATGAGGACATAAGGACAAATGTGTAAACTGTGATATTAGACTATGTAAATTAGGAGTTCAAGCTACAACTAGAATTTCAATAAAAGTTTTGTTGTTTCTGTGGTAACCGACACAAAATTTCAGTTCTATTTGTTTGCTTTGACACTGCTGTGGCACTATTTTACAGACTCCAATTTCCACACTTCTCTGTCGATATTTTAGACTGTATTTGACATCTGAGTGTGAATAACTGTTTATTATGTAAATGGATGGTTTTAAAACCCAACTGTGAGCATGTATGTTACATTCACACTGTGTATGCCATTATGTCGTCAAATAATAGCTGGAAGATTGTAGCTCCAGGTCCCGCGGCTCGTACGAATCAATCAACACTAAAACTCAGACAAGTTCTGTGCGCGGCATTGTGTTCGAGCTGCAAAGCTAAAACAGTGAACAACACGGCCGAGCAACAGACAGCCGCTGCTACCTGTACTCTTATTATTTTTCATATTGAATAAGTACGTCATTGTCCTCCCCTTTATTCTTTAGTCTGAACTGAACTTTAGTCTGAACTAAAAAAAGAGTAGAAAAAAGTTTTTTCCTAATGCATCTGTGTAGTCTTGTTTATTCACTGTGACCACGGAAACGACAAGGAACGCAGCCATAAAGATTTGCTAACGCAGAAAACACTGCAGGCAGTGATGGATCTAACTTATTCGACTCCTAACTGCATCAATGGACAACTCAAATGTTCAGACAAGCGTTATACTTGGTCATTCGTGAGGCTGCGTCTGTATGCAATTAAAAGATGTTGCCGCTTTTTCTTTTAAACTCGTGCGGTCGCAGATGTCTGAGTTAGGTGCCGTCATAAGTCTCTGGGAGCAGAGCTGTTTTTCAGGCTGTGACGTGCAGCTCTGCATCGGAGTGCGCGTTCAGTCGCTCGTCACATTTCTTGCTTTGCCTTTGACAACATCCAGCTCACTTTGGCCGGCACGCTCCCCACACAGCGATAAACATTTTGGCTGCGCTGGCTGCCTGCTCCAAACACCATGAAAAACACTCCTCTGCTTGTACGGTCACTTTAGTTTTAGAAAGTCAGAATGTTGTAGTTTAGACAACCGAGTCGAGTAAAACACACAAAAAAACCTCTCCCTTGTTTTTCTTGTACGTGTCCAGACCTGGATATTTACTGAAATCCATACTTTTGCATTTTGCATAGAAAAAACAAAGTCCTAGTTATTTCAGAAGAGAACATTCTGTTTTGTGCAGGACAGACGGGTACAACCTGATCGAATAAATATCTCACTTTATAGTTTGTTTGTTTGTTTTTTGCTATATTTTAAATATGCATTTAATCTTTTGCTTTATTTTTATTTGAGTTTTAGTTTTTCCTGCTTAGTCAAACTTCTGCTGACACCAGATGGAAAAACAACATGTTCATGTCATCCGAAGTCTGGGAGTAAACATCGCAACTCCTCATGAAAAAACTTGACTGTACGCCAATTAAGATGAGAATTACTTCAACTTAGATTGAGAGAGAAGGCTGAAAACCACCAACACTTATTAGTTCTTTGCAAATTATTTCAGTCCAAATGGTCTAGTAACAGTGGAGGACAACTAATGAAGCATACACATACATTTACTGTCGCCACATCTCAGAAGAAAATGAAGCCATTTTTGTTTCAGTGTAATTACTTGGTAATTTGCAGATGAAATGTCATACAAATCCTGACATGAAATAAGGTAAAAATGCCTCTTAACTATGTATTGCATGTCTTTAAAACTCTGAAGTGTTAAATAAAAGTTGTGAAAATATGAATAAATGTCATTCCTCCACCACCCCTCACCTAGACAGCAGCCCGGCTTTACAAACCAGAAATAAATTTACCGGTTTCCAAGAATACACAGAGAACCAATTGTCCTCCAGCTAAAAATGCTCATATTTCTGCCCCTGTCACCATCCACTGCTTTGTGGAGAGCCATTCAGAATAAGCAGGTGCCTCACAGTCCACCAGGATTACTTACTGTATGCAACTAGTTCCTGCTAACTCTATAATGTCTCAGTCACAAGGAAAGCTCTCCAAATGTTCTGTTGTTGGCTGCAAGAGTGAACACAAGAGCCTCCATGCACTCCCAGCATCTAGAAACTGAAGGCCCAGTGGACTACTTTTATTCTTGATGGTAATGTCCCCCACAACAATAGGATGTTTTGCAACTAATGTGGCTAACGTGACCTTTAGCTTTGATCGTTTACCCACAGGTCCGACATGGTGGGGATACGATGGAAACAGTAAAGCTGAAGGAGATTCAGAGATGGTGGAAACTTTACCAGCAGTTTAAAACTAATAAACAAGGTGAGTTACTGTGAGTTCATGTTGCTTGCTGAGGTTCAGTGCAACCTAAACTCAGCTTATGTTTACATCCGCTCGCATTGGCGCTATCAAACTGAACCCAGGGGTTACACAGTCAGAGAAAAATGAACCAACTTTGCAGCATTTTAAAACTGAATTTTGAAAGACACACTCTGGGGACATGCAAGACTTTTGTTCGTTTGCTAAAAAGGGGCACAATACGGGAGCTTTAACGCATAACAAAAAAATAATCCAATATATAGATAAGACAACAGCGACAGAAACCACTTTTCTGCGCTGACACTTCAGACCTCGGCTCGGCTTTTACTACTACTTTTGCTTCTTCCGACGTGGCTCAATAAAAAGCTGTCGCTCATCTGCGCTTCAGTAGATGAACGACTGACTACAATAGAGGAGGATCTCTGCAATCTGACAGAAAGCCACAAAACCCAACAAACACAACAGAAATAGGTCAAATTTAGTTTTCTGAAAAGACTTATACTTTACCGTTTGGGCTAGAAATAGCAGAATGGTCTTTTAGAGTTTGTAATGCAATTTCTACAATAAACAGAAGAATACCAACTCCTCTTTTGTTGTGAAAAAAAGTTTTAGTTTCACACAAAGACGAATGACGGCTTTGCATTGTCGCATGTTTGCCGTGCGTCACTGTCTGCTGCTCTCACAAGGTCATGGAGAATGCCGGTTTACTGATGTCGCAAATGTTCCTTTCTACTTTTCTATTTTCTCCTCTGCCGGTTTTAAATGAGCATTACTCATGAATGAGCATTGCGACTCAGTTTGACCGGTCATGTGAAAGGCCATGCATCTAACAAACCGAAAAAAAAACAAAACAAAAACCAAAACGGTGGAGCGGCGTAGTGGAGCTGACCTGAGAGTGGGCTCCAAGTGCCAGGTGTTGCACATGAACTCTCTCCAGTCCACCGTGGTGTAGTTGATGCCGTCGTCCTTGTCCTTATCTGAGGAGCTTTCATCGTGCAGGGCCGTGGGGCTCTTCTGGCCCGGTCGAGCCGCGAACATCCGCGGGGCGAAAAGGGCTGAGGACACAAGGGGACGGAGGGGAGAGAAAGGCAATCAGGTTGCTGCTTTGAAACGCTCCGCTGCCCTCGTGTTTTCTTTTTAAGTGGCAAACATTCTTCGGCAACAATATCCAGAAGAAAAGCACAATGCACGTTCATTAAAATCCCCGGGAGCGCAGTCGGCACCTCCGCGGTATAGATCTATTCACATTCAAATACCCATCTGCCCTACTTCAATTAATCAGGCTTAATCAAACACTGATGAACATTTCCACCGCTCGCCTCTGCTCTCTTTTTTACTTGGCTGCAGAATCAACAGAACAAAGTCGTGGCGATATTTTAATTGTCGTGAAGAATGCGGGGTTGGCGGCATAAAGAGTGCTAATTTGTTCCTTTGTGACAATGTGAAACCCATTAAAATGCTGCCTGCATTGGGCTCCCTGACCTCCCCGCTGTGTGTGAAAATAACACTCAGCTGCCTGCGTTTCATGCTGCTCTGCAAAAATGTGTCCGACAGCATACAAACAGCTTCGCAGGTACAGAGGCAGACAGATGTGCTTCATCTTGTGATTCCTCCTCAGATACTTTGATGAGTCATTTTCTTAATGTGCCCTTCGTGGATAAATGAATAATGAATTTGTGGGCAGATAAATTGATTAAACGCTTATTTCCTCGCTGACTCAATGTATGGAATAATAAACCAACGGATGAGCGACAGTTAAAAAGACCAAACCTTTCTCCTTCTCCTTCAGGTAGGCTGACACCAGGTCGTGGAGGAACATGATGAGCTCGGCGTCCATGGTGACACAGATGTGGTCGGTGAACTCCGTCACCACGCTGCACTCCACCTTGGGTTTGCTGTTGGAGTCTGGAACCGACGAGAACGGAGAATTAAAGATGTGGACCGCAAATAACCAGTGATTACATTTCAAAGACGGGATTCGAAAATCCCTAATATCAATGCATGACAGCTTTGTGTATTTAGATGCGACTCTACGGGGGCTCGTCCTCGTGTCAGCTGAGGAAAAAGAAGATCTGTGTGTAAGTTTGTGCTCTTAGATTTATAATCTGCGCCCATGGATTTGCAAATGACTTTGCAGAATCACGATTAGTATGAGGCATTCCAACTAGAGCTACAAATAATTTCCATTATTTGTTATTCTTTTCATTACTTTCTTGATTAACTGATTAATTGTTTGATTTATAAATTGTCAGAAAATGATCAGAAATATCGCTCAGTGTTTCCAAAAGCCAAATATATTATAGTCATATGTTTAGGTTTGTCCAAAGCTATTTAGTTCACTGTCATAAAGGAGGAAAGAACCACGAGAAAACTTCAGAAGCCGTGATCAGACAATTTAGACTTAAAAAAAAAAAAGTATTCTCAAACCAATTAATCAGCTACTAGAACAGTTGGCGGCTAATATAATATCCAGCAACTAATTGATCATTTAAAGCAGCTTTCATTTCAATAGTGTGAAAACAATTAACACAATGTTTGTCAGGGAAAGTTGCAAAATGGCAAATGGTACGATCCAGCATTAAATACACCCCTAAAGTCTAGACAAATGGGACAGGATTCACTTACTGTTGTTTTTTAAAGAAGCAAGTCATTTGCAAAGCTGAGTGTCCAAACACGTGGGCACGGATAGCAAATCTGAGCGCACGGTTTCGAAACTGAGAGCACTGATTTGCTCTTTATTTTTTCTCCACTGACACTAAGGGTGTTCTGTCAGATCTGCACTTTTATCACATCGTCAGACAGTTAAACCAGCAGATCGTACTTCCTCGTCATCATCAACATAACACCTACTTCATCCATTATGTTATGCTGGTAACAGCCAACAGACTCCTGTGCACTTCCCCTCCCCCACTTCATTTTCAAACATTTTCAACACTGACTCAAGAGTGGTTTATCAGACTTCATGCAGCTTCCTCTATGGCCACAAAAGAGCACATTCTACATTGTTCCACATATGCGACGGTACAGTACTCCCCCACACCTGTGAACATACTTTGATGTGTAAAAATCAGAGTTCTCCTTTAATGTCTGTCGTCGTGTCCCGAATCCATACTGCATGCTAATCTGAGCAGGTAGTGGGAAATAAAGGTGTTTGCTTTATTTTTTATTTTAATGTGCCGTTGATGGCCATTATAGTCGGACGTAGGAGCAGCCAAACATGTAAACTCACTGGAGATGGTTGTTAAACAGCTGAACAGGAATCAGAGTTACTGGATCCTGCAGGAGTTGCTGTGTAAGACTAACATCAGTAAAAAAGTATGTTTCGTATTCTGGAGACGTAAAAAGAGGTGTGAATTCCCATTTCTTTAAACCAGACGAGAAAAAAAAAAAAAAAAAAATCTTTGGACACATAGAATATTACAAACTAACATGACTTCATGTTAGTCAAAGGAAACATGATACAAGCCCATCGCTCAGCCTTCACCAGACGGTTTATTGTCATATTTTACCATAGATCCCCACCTGTTAGCGAAGGTTCATCTGGATCTTGCACATGAATGGATTTGAAGTCCAGCTGCATTCTGGGAAGTGCAAATATGGTCTCGGTTTCATGGTTGTAGCTGGAGGAGCTGCGGAAACTGCTCAGCAGGCTGGAGCTCTTAGCAGCCGCTCCGCTCTCTTGGTTGTTGGCTTCCACATTCCTGAGCAAATTCAGCTCTGAAACAGGAGATAAAAACATGTCACAGTCTTTTTTTTTGAGTTTAAGGTCATAAGCAAACTTCTCTGCTTTCTGCTTTATTAAATGCTATCTGCAGCTACTTTACATTGGCGATAACAGACAGGGCTGAGAGAACATTTTTTGGGGGGGAAAAACAAACAGTCTTCTTTTAGTTTGAGCTATCTTAAGTTGAGAAAGTTTTAAGAAATCCTTCTTCAGTTGCCACCTTATTAGCTTCAACTAGTTATTAGTCAACACTAATTATGCTTAATAAATCAGCTCAGCAGCTAATTAAAGCTATGTGTGTTCAATAATAGCTGCAAACTTTTAGAGAGGTGCTGCTGCATTATACTGAGCGGTGTGTCCGGGGCTGCCTTCACTGCGTTTATGTCAATAAGGACAGTGTGTAAGTGCTGAAACATACAGTATGTCTGACTAGAGATACACGATTCACTGCAAAGGATCGATATCAGCGCCAATACTGACTTGATAGGTGGATCACGTATTAATCTGCTCTAACTGATTCCCATTTATAGTGGCTCGTATTTTTTCCAGTCTAACTGAACACAACACTCACAAGCTCATATGTAAATTACAGCAGCGTTTAGTCACGATCATTGTTCCTCTTATTCACGCTGGGTGTCAGAAGATTCTTTACTAATGCTGCAGTAAAGGAAGAGATGGTCCTAGTTTATGGAAAATAAATATTTCTTTTCAGCTGAATCTAATATGAGAAAGACAATACAAGTGGGTATATTCCAAATTTGCAGTCCTGCTAGCATGAACTGAAATCCTCTCTTTATTTACCCACACAGCAGCCATGTTTCCAGACGCTTATGAGGGGAATTGGAAGGAAATTTTAAAATGTAGATGCAGACAGGGTGTGCCAGAAGTTTTGATGTCCCCATAGACGTTTTAGGTGCCCCATATAGACACTTTATCCAGAGCCAAAGGACAATGGCTTCTCTTTTAGCCAGTTTTGTGGATCTGGATTTTATGGACACAAGCACTATGGAGATTTTTGTTAATCATAGAAAAATGCAGAGATTTCTGTCAGATAAGGTAACACGGACTAATTGCCTTTACTGATCATGCTAAGGTTTGTGCATAGTCGCCCCCCAAAGGCCCATCCTGAACCAGGAAAAGCTATTCATCTGGCTTGATTTACAGGTCAAACTGATGATTGATGCAGCTTCGTTCATGTTTCTCAATTTAGCCCCTCAACATCATCTTAGTTCCAGTCTCCTTAAGCCCCCTCATACGCACAAAGACAACAACAACACACTGAAAAACCTAAGCTAAGACTATGAAATGGTTGGCTGTTTGTGGGCATGTGCAGACAACACGACGTCAGCTTGGTGGTGGAGGAAAAATAATATCACAAACAAGATGTTCAGAGAAGACTGAAGCCATTTTTGCATATTCGTGCCCCAGAGCGTTGAGCATATACAACATATAGAAACTGTTACCTTCATTCCTCATGGCAGTGACGTAGTTGAACCATTCTTTGACAGTAGCGACTCCATGTGGAGGGTTTTCGTGTCGTCGGCGGGTGATTTTTGTTATAGTGGCCATGGGGCTTTCAAGGGCACCGCATGGCTTTGTAACCATCGTGTTATGACCCAGGTGGAAATCAAGTGTCTGCACAATGTAGGTAGAGTCATCCTTGACGCCTGCGTGTAACAGATACGAATGTGAGCTGAGGAACAATTTTTTTTTTTTGTAGTCTAAATAATTCCCTTTTTTACACTGGAGCCCCCTGAAGCGAACATTTTCTCTCACCGTCCTCCCAGATCTTCTGCGCCTCCGTCCAGAAGGCGATGTTGGGCTCTTCCAGGTGGAACAAAGCCCACGACTTGGAGCGGAAGTTGGGTCCGTGGAAGCAGGCCAGCGTCATGTGATTGCCGTGGAGGCTCATTGAACCGCCCAGCTGTACGGTGTCCTCAGGCAGAGGCATCTGGAAGAGGGAGATGTGGCAGCCGGCGATTACCTTCAGCACCCCGGGCCAATGGCGGTGATGGGCCGCATCCATGTCTGTGTGACAGCGACGGTTAGGAGACACAAAAATGAGAAGAGGTGTGGAGGCGGGCCAAGAAAAATCACTGAAACGGGAGGCATGTTTGCTGGTGTTAAATGGATCAGATTCTGTGTATCATGCACGTTTTATACTTCAATAGCGTTCGTTTTAATGAATTTATGCTGCTTGTGCTTTTTGTTTCTGATTATCTCATGAGCATGTCTGATTGCATTCAGATGCTGAACAACCTTGTCAACAGTCTGAAGAAGTGGTGTACAATTAAGCTTATTAGAATTACAAATAATTTCCCGTCCTATAACCAACACGACTTGCTGTGCATACCTTATTATTCTACAGTTGTTTCACTCAGCAGTATAAGGGGGGGGGGGGGAAAGGCACACTTACAAAGCTCTGCAGATCCTTTCTCTGCGTTAATGACGGGGGTCTTGGGGGGCAGGTAGGGGCCCGGACCCCAGGTGGAGAGGGCCCGCTTGCTCGTGTCAAACTGCTGAGTGAAAAACTCCTGCAGCTTCATGCCGATCTTGATGAGGTCGGGTGTGGTGGAGCGCGAAATAATCACCTGGAAAATGTCCCACTGCAAATCTCCGTGGACGAAGATTTCACTGGAAGGAGAGAAGACGGGGAGGGGGGGCGTTGGGAACAGGGAAACAGATGATTGGAAAAGTAGTTGTAGGAAACAAGTGAAAGGAAGCAGGTTAGAAATAGCTTGTAGATTGAAGAAAATGGCACACGCACCAGACCTAATGTGCTGTAAATCTCACCGTTTTAGTGTTTCTATCAGATATAAACATATGCCCTGCGGTCCAGGCATCATTTTGTTATGCTAGCTTGCCAAGCATTTCAAAAAAGTGGGCAATAAATGTCAAATTGAATACCGGCCTGCTGGGAACGAAAAAAAAAAACCTTTTGCATGTTAAAGCTCTTGATGTAGGCATTTAGAGCTAAATAAGAAAATACACAGAATTTAAATAACTGTGAAAGCCTTATGTTGAAACTGTGAAACACAAAATCTGTTGTCTGGTTTGAAAGACATGTTATCTTGTTCATTGTTGATGCTGATTTCTGTTTTTTAGGGATACATAGACGATACATCCGCGACCACATCGGCATCGGTCCAATTAACAAATTTAGCCGATGTGAAAAACGGATGATTGTCTAACATTAGCGCCTTCGTCTCTACATTTGATATTGCTGCTATTTCACAGATGGTTTTACTTAAATGGTCCTGGACTTGAACATTAAATATGGTAAAATATGTTTAACTATGTTTTACTTTTGTTATAAAGAAGACTGTGTGGTCTAATTTGGTATGGGCTTCTTTTGAATACTTTTCACGTTCCCACAGTGCTTACTTATACTAATTTTTTCGATCTGAACAAAAATTGAATATCGACATCGGTAACATCGGTTATCGGCGATATCAGAATAATATCGTTATCGGCCAGAAATTTTAATATCGTGCATCACTACTTTTTTTCTTTTAATTTGGAAAATAAATGATCAAAGAAATTCAACTTTCGTCTTTTCTTTTTTGCGATTGTGTCACCAAAGACATTTTTGAGTTCTCTACTTGTAGCCATGGTTGCACTGGAGACCGGTCAGAACCCTCCATAAACGGTTCAGGTGGTTCAGCATGTTCTAATAGCAAATAATAATCATGTTTTGCAGACATCAGACTGTACCTTTTCTCTGATATACTGGTGTCAACAGTACACAGGTTGACCTTCCATTCGTCCTGCAGCTGCAGGTCAGCGTTACTGAACACTCCCATCAGGATGCTGGAGCCCATGTAGTCCACTCTGGCCTCTGTGGAGCCCATGGTGATCTGGATCTTGTGGCTGGGCTGCTGGTTTGGGTGTTCTGAGATGTGGGCTGCAAAACACACGGTAAATGGTTGGAACACTGAGTGACCACTTGTACAGGAACACACGCACGCACGAACATACGAAAAATACTTCAAACTGAACTACCAACATGTTTTGTCTCAGACTGAGATGATCTGACATTGAAACAAATCTGTTAAATGTTAATAAGGTCGTACATTTTAAATAGTAGTAAACTGCTCTATTTTTATGTTTGTTTCTGCTTTTTGTCTTTTAAAAGCTGCATTGTAGACTGTTGATGGAATAAGAAAACCCGTATACGGTGCAATCAAAAAGTTTTGGAACTTTCCCGAGTGTGCATGCAGGGAATAGTCACAGTTACATGATTGCAACATATCCAGCAGTCAGTGTCACGAATCAGAACATCGATTAACGGCGTGCTACTGACACCGGTTTTCAAATATGGATAAAGTGCATCAGGTCAGGAGCACCAAGATTGTTTTGTTCAACATCCAAGCGGTTGTGCACCAGGGTTTAATCCCCCAGGGTCGGACTGCAACACAGAGTTCCACTGTAAAGTCTTGAGGAGGAACATTCGGGGCAAATGACCTTAACTGTGGCAAGATGGCATGTGGCTGCTTCAGTGCACTGTGTGCCCGGTCACAGCACATTGATTACGCACGGATTTTTTTGGTCACACAAACACAACTGTTGCTCTCCAACTGCCCTACTCAGTAGATCTGGCTCTGTTCCTTTTCCCCAAAAATAAAATTCAAGTTCAAGGATCATCATTTTGACATAGATTAGAAGACTCAGTGCTCGCCACAGATGGTGCTTGAGCTACTGGCATAACAGAATTCCAGTAAGACGCACTGGGAGGAATACAAAGCTGCACAAGGAGACCACTTCGATGGAAATGGTAGCCAAATTAAAGTCAGGTTTAGCTGGTGATTTTTATAGGCAAAGCCGCTGGGCTTTTTTTTTTTTTTTTCCCACTCCTTTGTATGAAAAAAGTGAGAATATTTAATTTCTTGTTTTGCACAGAAACAGTCAATTTAAAATCTGAAATGCTACTTAGACCATTTAAGTGTCCAGTGTCTTATTTTCAAGGAGAAAAATAGATTTTGCTTTTCAAGAACTGTGTAATTAGCCAAGGGCAAACAGAAGGAAGAATCATTGAAGTGCGTTCAATGCTGTAGCAGAAGAAATATATTAACATAATAACATAATTACACTGCAACTTGTAAATTATATTCTGTTTACAGATGCACGTACGACGCATATCAGCGCACTTAAATGACAAATGAAATATAGAAAATCAATGGTCTAAGAGTAGAAGGTGCAGTAAAATATGAGTGTGTTTTTATCTATGTGCGTTAGCGCTGCACTGCTACCAGAGTCGTGTGGGAACTCTGGCTTGGCTCCACATCCGCAGCTTACTCTCTGCTAGAACAAGAGTTGCTAACGAGTTGCAGAAAAACACCAGATGTTGGAAAAGTTGACGCTTTGTTTACTTACAGACCATCTCCAGGGTGTTCACGTCTATATTGCCACCCACCACTCCGCCTTTGGAGTCGAGCTTGGAGCGGCCAAGGCCGACAGACATGCTGATCTCTCGGTCCCGGTTGCTGCCGACAGACAGTCGGCCCTGACTCTTCAGCCCGCTGGTCGTCCAGCTGCAGGGGCAAACACAATTGTGAGGGCTCCTGAAATGCTGCTGAATAATGTAGAGCGTCTCTCTATGAAACATAAATGACTCATCGCCAAGAAGTTTCCCGGGAATAAACACAGGTAACTGAAAAGGAAAAGAGCAGCCAACCCTGACGATGAAATCTTTTTTACATGTTCGATTTAATAGCTGTGATTTTGTCATGTGCTTCAGCTGGTATGTTATGTGTCAGTTCAACGTGTCATTAGCAGACTTCTCCTTCACGTCAATCCATTTGTCGAGGCAATTCTTGCTTTATCCTCTGGCTATACCTATGCATAAATGTTTTCATAACGGGAGAATATCCTGAAGTCATAAATTATTTAATTACAGCTCAGAGGTCGTCTGCACTCGGACTTGGCGAGGAGGAGGCAGGAGACGTGTGTGCTGTTCAGGGAGTCCACACATTTTCCAGAGTGGAGGATGTTTGTTACCTTTATGATGACGCACAGCTCATAAAATGGTTACTTACGAGGGCGCTGTGTTTGTCACTGATTCAGCAGCATTTTCTGCAGCTCTGCCTCAACTGTCGAGATGAGAGTTGGAACGACTGCATATTGTGGTGACCAGTAAAATACGGCACTACACTAGAGATGAACTGAGCTCATAAGAGTGGGCGATAAAAGCCCATAAGAGCCGGGATATCAGCTGTTGAATGGATGTGTAGTAGGAGAGACGCCCCAGAGACGTATCTGTACGCCGATGTAGCAGCTGATTACTCAGATAAATGTAAAGAAACAAAATGATGCTGACAGTGTTTATCTCAGACAATAACATTCTGGGGTTAAACTTATATTTCCAGCTTTACCTCCTGGACATCAGAGTTGTGTTTTCCAGCCGGTATTGCATCATTTGATTGGGCTATCTTTCACTTAAGTTATTGTAGGTTTTCAGGTGACACGAATCCCTCCTCGACTCATTTACCAGAATTTTTACTTCCACAAGTTTAAAGCCAATTTTAAGCAACACTCAGAGGATTTATTCCTGTAAGCCCCGAGGGAGGAAAACTGGAAATAAAACTGATGTCTGTTTATCTGTAAATATTTGTTAACTTTTGCATCATCTGTTATGTTGTTGCGAATAAGATACTGAATATTAGGATTCATTAGCTATAAACTGAGACAAAATAAAGCCAAACAGGTACTTGTGGTTACAAACAGGCTGAAAACTCATTTATTTAGTCCTGATTTTCTCTGAGGGGAAGCCCACAATGAGAAAAACGCTTTTCTTAACTGGGTCAGACGGATTTCTAGAAAAAAACAATCAGATGCTCTTAGATGAAAGATCCTTCATCCATGCAATTAGTGTATTTTGTTTTTCTTTAATGATGACACAATCCCCCTGCTTATGCCTTAATAATTCTTTTTGTTTGTTTCCCCTAAGTTGTTTATATGTGTTTTTGCTTTATTGTGCTTTCTTCTTTGCAAACAGAACTAACATAGAATTCATTTTAACAAATTGTGTGTTTAATCCTCTGAACCTTAAGCAGGTTAAAGCACTTTTAAAAGATGTGTTATCTTAAAAAAAATAAAATAATTACACCATTTATCAGTGCCATATACGTACATATGAGTAGTTCAAAGACTGTCAGAAAGTTGAAAATCAGATTTGTTCTTTGCATTTTTACAGTTTATGGCTACGACAGAGTATTAGGGCCACATTAAGAAAAATATTTTTCCACAGACTTCGCAAATAAAGTCGTAATATTATGAGAATTTTGTTTTCGAAGAAGAAAGTTGTTAAAATGAGGGCCATGGAGCATTTAGTGAAGTTATACTTCAGCATCAGTTTCACAAACTAGAAGATACTTCTCTTTTGGCGCATCAGCACCACATCATCATTAGTTCGATTATCCACTTACTGGTACTATCACAACTTTATTCTCGAAGTCTGTGGAAAAACATTTTTCTTAATGTGGCACTAATACTCCGTCGTAGCCATAAACTGTAAAAATGCAAAGAATAAATCAGATTTTCAACTTTTTGAACTACTCATCTGTGATGTGCTGTTCTGTCTGAAAACTTTACCAAATCTAAGCTTCAGTTTGTGATATTTTGTCTACATTTCTCATTGAAAAAAATCAACTAAGAATAAACCATTTGCATCAGATTCTGTGAAAAGCGAAAACTGATGCGCTCCTGAGTACAACGATGGTGCAATTAGTGACTGAGCTGCAACCAACAGTCATGTGACAAACGTTCAGGGAATATTCGGCTGATGTGCAGGCTGTGTACACAACGGAGATAGAAGAGGAGAATAAAAACGAATTAAAAAGGTAACTTGTTAAATATCTATAATCAGGAGAGTCACCCTTTTTCCCCAGCATTGGGGGCACTTGGGAGAAAGGTTTACGTGTTGATTACAGGTGTTTTCATCCAGCCATCCATTATCTATAGACCACTTAATCCTCACTAGGGTTGCGGGGGGCTGGAGCTTATCCCAGCTGATTTAGGATGAAGGCAGGGGACACCCAGCCCCAGGTTTGTCCAGCTTTCGTAAAGTAAATATTCAAAGAAATTCAACTTTAGGGTGTTCTCATGGCTTGTCGTATTTCAACTTCAGTGCACAGAAAACATTTTTGAGTTCTCTCTACTTCTAGCCATCGTTCCAAAGAGGTTCAGGATTTTACACTACAGTTAAAAATGAGCCAACAGTGAGTAAGAATGTGACGGCAGTACAAAATGGTCAGAAACAGCTCGAGATTTAGAGGCTGAAGTGCCCAAAGCCAGAATTGTATCCTGACTATTTTTATTATTGTCTATGTGATCTCCTGTGTTTGAGTCTGCACAGTGAACAGCATAAACACTTACGTATTGTTTCCCATGACGTTGCTCATGTTCATTTGGACGGTGAGCTGTTTCAAGTTGATGGCGAACACCACCAGGGTCTCCCAGGGGGAGCCCTGCTGCCCCGCTGCTTTCCCATTTTTCCCAAACGAAGGGGTGGATGTTTTTGTCACCGAATCTGGACAAAAGTGAATAACAATCAGGCACAAAGCACTGCATTAAATGTGTTAAATCAGTATTTTTCCAGGCTCACCCTGAAAAGGTACAATTTGCAAGCATTTGTTAAACGTATGACAAATACAAATAAAACCTGTACCTCTTCTTGGAGCGGAGGAATCAGACACGCTCCTGGTGCGACCGGGTGCGGGGGACTTGAGGTGGCCCAGGCTGCTTGGAGACATGTTGCTTCCCGTGGAATGCTCTGAAAAGACGTTTGGGGATTGGGGCATGTGCTGTGTGCCGGTGCTGCCGTCCCAGGTCCTCCAGTAGGCTTTCCTGCTGGACTCGGGGGAGAGATGCTGGGTGATGTTGTCAGCCGAGTCCGGGGTGGCGGGGCCGGAGGCTGGAGCAAAATAAAGGTTTGGAGATGTAAGTAGAGGACAGCCTTGTAAACTTCAACATGGTGTGGTGGGTGAAATATTGGCAAAAGGAAGGTCAGTGAGACGAAGTATTAAAAATGAACACAAGCTAAATCCACAGAGGTGAGTAGCAGTAGATGGATGTGGATTATATGAGGCTATGTTAAGATTCATAGAAAAGTCAACAATGTCACATGTTTGAAAAAGCATATCAATTTAAGAATGACTGTTGAAAAAAAGAGCAGCACTGTCAGAAGCCCAGAAAAGCTTATTGTTCACTGTGTTAGATGCCACACAACAGCTGAAATGTAACAACAAGAGTTGGCCACACAATGGCGGTTTTACTTGCTATTTTGGGATGAATTCAGCTGAGATTAGTTTATACACACAGTATGATGTTGTAAACAACACACAAAGCCATCCCTAACACCGAGCGCGGTTACTGAGGGGTCACCTGGGAGGTTGATGGTCTGGTCTCCCAGGAAGAGGCGTCTGGCAATACTCCGACGGTACCACGCTTTTGGGAAAGCCAGGATCTCGCTCAGTCGTCTCATGTCGTACTTGAAGGAAGCCGAGCCAATATCGCACACAGCTGAAAAGAGAAGATCAAATTTGTTCATATGTATGTAAAGCACTCCTTTAAAAGGTTCGACAGTGCGAATGTATCCGTCTTACTGTCGAAAATAAGCACTTGTGCATCCTGAAACTCAAAGTTTGGAAAGGAGCATTTTCTTAGTTCCCGTTGCCCTCAGTCTCATTTATGTGTTTGTAAAGTGTCTCATTCATCAGCTCATGCACTCATTTTGAGTTATCAAACCTTGCTTTTATCTTGGAGTAGCATCCAGTGGTGCTGCTCATAAGATCCTGAGGCCAGCACTGAATTTTACATTTCCTAAAGCTCCTACTCTTAAAGTTTTCACTTCTGCTGTACAATAAACCACTTCAAGTATCCTGGTTGTAAATCTTATTACTATACAGGGAAATAATGGGATACTGCTTGATTCACAGATTAAAGAGTCCCTACGATGCACATTTACAGGTACAGAATAGTATGTTTGGGATCTAATAGAATATGTTTACAGGCTTTAATGTTCAAAAAGTCTTCTTCTTATACTGTACTTTACTGCAGCACCTCTCCTCAGCCTCGGTCTCTACACAAGCGAGGTAACATTGGTTACATACCCCAGATCTCTGAGTACAGGTAGAGAGAGACCTAGCAGGAGCGGTTCTAGTGAGGAAATAATGGGGGATTGTGAGAAAGCTGTTCCTTCTTTGCTTGAGGGCATGTCAAACTCACTGCCAGGCAGGCGTTATGCAAATGTCTTAGATGCAGGGCTGCACCTAGTGGTTATTTTGACAGGTGAATAATCTATTGATTACTAAAAGGAATAATCGATTATTCAGATTATGAACTGCATATTTACTAAACGGCTTTTTTGCTGGTTGACTGGGCCACTGATAATGGGCCAGGAGGCTACACCACTGCTGTGGGCCAGTAACAGACTGGTCAACCTGTGGCTGAGCTGACCTTGTTGAATCGAGGGAATCATGAATGTTTGATGGTGCTGGTGAACTTTCCAAGCTTTATATCTGTTTCCATCGTACTGCCTGTAGTTCGAAAAACGTACTCTATGCTTAGACCTGCTGGGGGTCAACTTAGTCCCAGCAGGCCATGAGACTGCAACACACTGCCAAAAGCCATGGTTACATTTTTGGTTTATCTGGTTTTCCTTCAGTTCTCCTTTGTCAAGTCGATAGTGAACTTACTGTGTATGTCCCAGATTGTGAGGAAGTGGTCCATGCTTTTATAACAATCTTTTAGGGCAGTAATGCACATTAGGTAGTGACACACTTCACCCGAGCATTCTGCATCAGTGTACAAAATACATGTAATAATGTCACCAATTATTCAACAAATATATTTGCTGGCAAATAATTTGGTCATAGATTTTTGTCAACAATTTTGATTATTCGTTGCACCCTGAGTTACATGTTGATGCAGATAAGTCACGAAAGGAAAGCCTGGATTACAAACGAAGTGATTCAGGCAGATAATCAGCAGCCTTTTCTGGGAATAACTTGGCATGGACTTATTTTTTAGTTTTTTAAGTTTGCAGACCTTTTATATGCCCCAAAAAAGCACACTTGAAGGAAAGGAAGACCCCAAAAAGCATAAGATGGACTATTTAAGTGAGCATTTAACACTCAGCAGAAGTTCCACACATCAAACTGAAATCATAATAAAAAGAAATAATGATCTTCCCACACACAGAAAAGATAAAAGTCTGAACATTTCACTGCTGAAGAAGCAACAGCAGCTTCTTTCAACAGCAGTCTTGAAGTTTCTAAGGCACTGACGTTGTTTGTAAAATGACAGCCCCCAACAGCTGTTCTAAACCACAGTTTAGGCCAGTGTCATCTCGAGCCCACCCACCCAATCAGCTGAAACGCTGGCACATATTAGCTGCAACACACATTTTGACACATATTTATGACTTTCATTAATATTCCTTTTGCTTCAGCGGGGAATTGATTAAATCTGCGGCTTAATTTCCAGCCCAGATGTTGACTGACATCAATATAATCTGTGGCATGTCTAATGGAGAAATGTGTCTCTCTGGGGATGACAGTGTACCTGAGATGTTGATGAGGGTGGTGTCCATTTTTCCACCTTTACCAGGAATGAAGCTTTCAATGAAGGTGGGGCCGCCAGTGCGCCTCATTCTGGATAAGCTGACCTTTACAAACTCCAGGTTGATGCTGAGGGAGTCTTTCCTTCCTGTCACTGAAGACGGCTCCTCATCTACTGTACCTGCAGGAAAAAGTACAGCAATCACAGCGATCATTAAATTTTAATTTGATTTATGATGGCTATTATCATAATACTGTGTGTCAGCTGGCATAAAGCATGAAGTTATCATTGTTTTACATAAATTCTATCTACAGTAAAAGATATCCTTTTCCAAAAAAAAGTGGAAAACTGCAACTTGGTATCATTAGTACATAAGAATATTACAAGGAGATTTCCATACCCAGCGGCCCGTGGCCCGGAGGCAGGCCTGTGACAGCTGATTTCTGCTTTCCGGCGCCGTAGGGGTGAAAGACGTAGAGGGAGAAGTCAGACATGCAGGCGGTGAAGCTGAGGCCTGAGGAGTTACTGGGGGGACCCGTGAGGTCGGATTGGCTGCTGCTGTGGCGGCTCCTGCCCAGAGGGCTCCCCAGCAATGGAGATGCTGGGAGGAGGCAGAGGAGAGCGCAGAAACAATGTAGGAGGTAAGATAAGAATCACATACATGTATTAACTATATTTATATAAAGTTGGTATAAAAATCGCAAAGTATATTTGACACAAATAACACATTCTCAAAATAAGAGTAAGAAAATAAGATCAAGAGATCCAAAATCTGACTAGACTTAAAAATGAGGCCTGAATGCACTATAAGGTAGCAAACAACAAAAAGTGTGGCAGAACTTGCATCATCTGGCAAAAAGACAGACTGGAGAGCAAAGTAATGAATGCAAGAGAACAAGCTGTGAGCAACATTAAATCGTACAGGGCCCAGACATGCCATGCAGTGACAGCTAATAGATATTCTCACGGTGTGTGATAGACTTTAAAAGATTTCGACTGCAAATGTTCTGTTCACATATCTCTGCATACATTCGAGCGCCATTATTCCTGCGAAACAAAGCGCTCAGTCATGCTCTGCAGACCTTTGCTGGGAGCTGGTTTGGGGATGTGCTGCCCAGGTGGAGTGGAGGAAGGCGGGTGGGATCCGTCGGTGGGGTGGGCGCCTGGCGGGGTCTCCAGTTCTCCGCGGTTAGAGGAGAAGACCAGGTCTAAGGAGGGCAGCTTGAGCATACACTCCACCCTGGACATGGGCAGGCAGCTGAAGCGGATCTGAGAGGGCTGGAAAGAAACGTGACAAATGATATTAGAGACTGAAACTCTCACTTAAATGTAAGGTGTGTAACTGTATTGCTAAATGTGTGGCTTTACTGGCTGATAAACAGGGAATGAGGGTACTGAATACGTATATTAAACAATAACAGTTAGAAGTATAACACCCATAGCCAACATTCAGATATCTTTAAGTAGATTCCTATGGCAGGCAGTTTTAACATTTAATAGCTGTATTGATGAGAAATTAAATAACAGATATCGACAGTGTTATTCTGACTAGTTGGGATTAAAAGCACATTTAGAAATATCTGTAATTCAAATTAAACTAGTCTAAATAATAGTTGCAAATACCGCAAACATCATGCTGACGAATATAAACTGTTGTGCATTATGTCGTGAATACAAAACTCCTCATTGGATATTGGTCCAGCAAAGAATTCAATCAGTGTTAATGGAAGCACTGGCAGTTGCTATAGTGATTAAAATCATTACAAAATGCTGTGAAATAGAAAGAGCTTATCAGCAAAGGGATTATAAAGAATGAAAGCTTTGTTCATTAGAGAGTCATGGTCGGCATTTACTTGAGCTTTCATCTACAGATGCTCTGAAGCTGCAGTATTGTCATATGTGGTTACAGCTGTATGTATGTTTGAAAAGCAAGTAGCCTCCACGTCCAACTTGTTGAAGCCTCTGACATAACTACAGATATCTGCTGCGTCATTTTGATAAGTCAAGACTTTAATTCAAGATATCTGTAATTACATTACAACTATGGAATTACAACTAGTCATAAATGAGCTGCAGATATCTGCAATATGAACTGCGGATATCTGCAGCTGAATAGTAGTTATCTGTAATGAGAAATGCCTCATGAATGGTCAAACTGACGTCCTCAGAAGAAAAATGATATAGACTGAAAATTGTGAAAAAGAAGACTGACACTGTGGATATGTATATGTCTTTTTTGTTTAGGAAGAACTAGATCACAGATATCTTAATATTAAAACGGCCTGCCACAGATGTCTATTGTGCTACAAAGTGAGAAGAAGGAGATCTATGGAACAGCTTAAGGAAAAAACATGATTATGGAAGAGCTTGGATCATTTCATGCAGGTTAATAATTTCTTAAAAATGCCATAAAATGAACAGTGTCTTGAGAAGAGATGTATAAAGTGCTACATTAAATTAAGAATCAAAGGTTCCTATGAATTGCATAGTATTTTATCATTTCTTAGAAAAGTGTGATGGGAGTGACTGAAAATTGGTTAAAACACTACTAAGCACGGAAAATAGCTATTGCAAAGACTTGTTGAAAGGTAGCACTCCTGACATGGGATGAAAGGCTAGCAACTGTCAAAAAGTGGAAAAATTAACATAATACAAGACTGTAAGCGGCGATACTGTACAAATAACTCCATCAACTTGACTGCCCGAATCGTGAACACTTACAGTGCTCAGTGCAATGCTCTGTGGGAGATCAACTGTAAGAATAGCAGCGCTCGGGCTGTCAGTACCTGGACTCTGACGTAGACTACCACATCCACGGGGAAGGAGGAGTAGGCTGACGTGGAGGAGGAAACGAGGGAGGTGGTGGATTCTTCCAGTGGTTCCACCGCATCGAACTGACCCATGTCCTCCTCTTGGGAAGCCACAGCTGATGGCAGGTACAAAGAAACAGCACAAAAATAAGTTACTATAAATGCTAGACACACTGCTAGGTGTTGTTGTATAAGTCCCCTAAGAACAGGGTCCATAAAGATCCAATCAGGTGCTAAAAACAAACAAACCTGCATAGCTCCTCTCGACTGGAGTGATAGGGATGGTCTCCAGCGCTTTTTCCAGGAAGTCCAGCAGACAGGGGCTGATGACCATTTCTTCTGGCAGAGTCTGCAGCGCCACCCAGGCATACAGCTTGGCCGTCTTTACCCCTCCACTGCTCTTACCTTTGGCTACAAAAACACATAAAAAGTCATCCATCTGCAGCCTGGATTATAAATCTACATTACTTTTGAAAGTTTCTCGAACTTAAAACAAGCTGGAATCAAATTGAGGGTAATTCTTCAAAAACTGTCTTTGGTGTCTTTCTCTCTGAGCTGCACATCAATATGCATGAACCCGTTTGATCAAAGGTGCCCTTTACATTCATGCCTTAAAAAAAAAAAAAAAAAAAGGAGGATGAATGCATGCATTTGATTCGGTGGGTCCACATGCGGAAGCAAATCATCAGACGGAAGAGGCGTGCCGCTCTAGTGTTGGTGATTACAGATGGAGGTAGGGCATGCAATTAAAAATGAGGGAAAGCTCAGTACCTGATGGAATAGGTGGGGGCGGGGGAGGTAGGAGCGAGTTAGTCTTGCTTTGGACAGCATTGGGAGGGTTGGGAGGGCCGCTATCTTTCATACCATACAGCTTCGACTCTTTGGAGAGAGTGCGAGGGAGAGACGATCCACGCGAGGCATTGGGTGACTCCGTCTTCAGGGTCTTGGAGTTGTAGTGCAACTGAGGGAAAAGATAAAGAAGCAGTTGTTCAAAATACCCAATTAAAGACAGTAAAAAAACAAACTGTTGCTGAGGGAGAAGCTGACCTTAACATCTACTCCTGGAATGTAGAAGACTGTGGTCTCCATGTCATTGGATTTGGTCTGCAGAGACGAGGGACATTTCTTGCCAGCTAGGAGATGTGAGGTGGAGGTGTAGGTGGGCTGCAGCTTCTTCTTCTTCGGGGGAGACTCTTGGTCCAGACTCCTGAGGCTGCGCTCACAGCTCCTACGATAAAACCCACAGGGAGAAGAGTCTCGTCATATGAGAAAGACGTGCCTAAGCCTCATTCTGTTTAGTTATCTGAATATAGGAAGTTTTCTTTCTCTGATCCCCTGAGAACAAACTGTCACAGCTGTTCAGGCACAGCATAACATTTTATCTGCTTTTGTAGAGTTTGATTTGTCTGTTTTTTTCGAAAATGACTCAGAGCAAAGAACTGCGGGAAACGTGAGTCACACTTAAGATAAAAGTCAATAGTTTTCAGAGTGAGAAAAGTGTGCGTTTCTCCTCACCTCCTGAAAGAAATGTCCTCATGCTCGGGCTGCTGTGTCGTAGGGTGAAGCACACACTTCCCGCTGTCAATCTCCACTCGGACATCAAGCTCGAAGTCGATGTTTCTTTCAGTTGTTGGGCCGCTGAAGCTGCGGTTGGCAGGTGTGCTCGGCCAGCGCTCGCTGAACAGCTGACTCACAGCAGAAAAACCGGAGGACTTCCTGTGAGACGCTTGGCTGAAAAGCAGGAAGAACGGGACTGTTGAGTCAATGTTGAAAACTGCACCGCTTTATTTATAGCAGAAAATATGAATCATAAAAGCAAAGCTTTCACACATTTCAACATGAGATTAATGGTGATCCTTTCATCTAACATTCATCACGAGAACGCCTGAGCAGACAAAAACAAGACAATAGGACAACTCACAAAGGCCTCCGATAGCTTGTTGGTCTCTCGCGCTCAAACTCGTCCTCCTTCTCGGAGTCTTCGGAGGACGAAGAGGACAGGTCGTCGCGCCTCATGTCGTCGTGCTGGAAGGGAATTGTGGGTGAGAAGACAGCAGGTGTGCCGGGAGCACTGAAAACTGAGTGCTGGCCCTCGACAACGGATGGAGAATGAAGGTGAAGGTGATGATGAGGATGGGATGGCTCATCAACAGTGATTGACAACAGGTCCCCCTCTGTCTCCTCAGGAAACTTCAGAGAAGGACAGAGAATCAAACTCACAAAGAGGACAATTTGTATGAGTTCCTACTTAGAGACATCAATCCAACAATCTTAAAGATGTAGCTGATGTCTTAAATAGGAAACTAGTGGATTTACACCTTTGGAGGAGGTAGTGTTCTGTATATTGGACAACTTTGATCTCAAAGTTTTTTGCTTTTTTTTCATTATTTCTGACATTCAGGCGTAAATGGTAAAATCAAACCTCTTAGCTGAGTTTAGAATTCGACTTTTGTGTGTCCAATGACAGAACGCTACCAGCCTGCAACTGTTCATCAACAAGCTGAGAAGTCATGCACTTTCTGTGAGGAGGAATGACAGTGTGAGACAAGGAGGAACATGAGGATGAAGTGACACCCCTACAGGCCAACCAAAGCTGGAGAAAAAGTTGTTAATCGTAGCAACGGCTCCCCAAGACAGGTATGGACAGAGGCTGACCGCTGCTGAACCTCAGTTTAAGTGTTGAAACTGTTTGACAACAGCAAACAGCATCTGAGACTGGCACAGAGTCGAGACCAGTCACATGCTCAGACAAACAACCATATTTATCCTCAGCCATTATCCCTGTGATTTGTACTATAGCATGGCATCAATCAGCAGAATCAGCCTGGTGATTATTGAAAGTGATTATTGAAGGCACTGTGAAGTCATTTACACCCAATAAGCTGTGCATGGATTTATCAACATCCAGTCAGAGCATAAGGCAAATAAATCCAGCAAAACAAACTATTAATTTTAATCACATTTTGTGTGAAGTCTGTTCTAAGTTCATGAGTCGATTTTGGTCACAATTTGTTTAGAAGCAGTTCGAGTCTCCTGTAGTGTCCTTAGGTTGCCTGGCAACTGCATTGTGAGGACAAGAAGTCATTGTTCCCAAGAAACAGCAGAGCACATAATCTCCCCAAAGATCACAACCTGCCATTTTTGATGCTTTATTCCACGTATAGACGGAACAAAAAGAGATGCGAGAAGTCCGTGAGTAATGTTCGGAGGTGCTGCCAGGCACAGTTTTGATGCTAAGCTAAGCTAATCAGCTCTTGGCTTTAACCTCATAGGGAACAGACTGGTATGATCCTGTCATCTAACTTTTGAAATGAAAGCAAACTAGTCTATTTTGCAACATGTCCAGTCATTGGCAGTTTAGGCATGTTTAAAAATAGTAATTTATAATAGCATGGATCTTCATACATAACTGTAGTTATCCTCAACCAATATGACCACTGTTTGAAGACAGCTCTGCTAAACTGTGACCCTTAAAGTGTATTTTGGTGAGAAGATGGAAGAGGAAACAAGTGTAGTGAGGGTTTCCACTAATGTTAATGTTAATGTTAATTATATCAAATATTTCTAATTTGTGATGTTAGACAATTGGACCCTTTAAAAGTAAATCAGAGGATTTAGAGTACTAAACACGATTGTTATGTTTTATATATTATTTTTTTGTAAGTTTTAGGCATTGGGTGCAAAAAAGGAGCCAGTGTGACAAACAACAGCTGACAGACTGTAGTTCAGAGGTCATCCATGCAAAGCTGTTAGAAATCAGTTAATGTATTAAGGTTGAAAAAAAGCTGATGGATTCTTTCTTTTATGCAGTTTCAAAACAGGATGAGGGTGTGCGGCGACACAATTCATCATAGCATTTTAGATATTACGTCTGTTTTCATTATGGAAGCACATCACTTTCTGAAAATGAACAAATGCTACTTTTGAGGCAATAAAAACAGGAAAAAATCACTGTCTCACAAACTCTGTGGCTGGTGGAATACCACAGGTACTTTATGAAGAGAGAAGTAATGAAGAATAATATAAATATAAATCCAGGTGATCTCTATGCACCAGGAATCAATCACAGTGTAACTTTTGGACAGAAAGAGCAGGATTATAGTATGTTATTATGCAAATGAACAGACGGCTGCTCAATATAATAATATACTGTCACGCACCTATATGCCGGAGGGTTCTATTTCCTCATCCTGTTTTGATTTGGCATATTTAAAATCCTATCAGCACTGTCAAGGTAATCACAGAGGAGGAGAAGAGGAAACAGAAGTACTTTGTTGGAGTTGGTTAGGTGTTTTCATTGTTAAATTTAATCTTTTGAACTCTATACCTTGAATACCTCTCCTGGACTGACAGGTGCATGTGCAGAGTCCAAAGCCTGATTATTAAGCTTCAATTAAACAAAAGAGTTATTTTTTTTAAAAAAAGCTAAAACAAAATGGAATAAAATTTTTAAAAAACCTCCCTCCGTATTACATCAATCATCTGGTGAGGAGGTCAATTACACTAACAAACATACACAGAACATGGAGGATGAGATGATGATAATGATCTAACAGAAAATGGCACAAACTTAAAAAATATATACACATCATTGTCTCTGATTTGATTACAACAAATGTATCAGCAACACGCTTTTGCAGTGCAGTGAATTTAAACAATAAAAACCTACATGTGTTGAGCTATCCCTGTTCAGTAACACACAAAAGAAACTGGTACAATCAAGTTTACCGGGTCCTGGATGTTGAAGGTGACCCTCGGTCCAGGAGAGGACGCATCGACACGGACGTCTGGTAAATCATCCATATCGCCGATTCTGGAACTAAAGTCAAAGCAAAGTAAACAAACGCTGCAACATGCACAATGACTTAAAACAAGCCATTAACTCTACAGTATTTGTTGTTTCAGGAAATAATGCTTACTATCATCTTCTTAAAGCAAAAACTCATCACATTTATTTCCAGTATTACATCCGTTTTCACCCAGAGTGAATTTTCGCCCACTGCTAAAGGTCTTACAGAGCTGTTTTAATATCACTACCACATAAATTCTGACATATCTACATAATTACTATAAGCAAATGCACTTCGCCACTACATTTGTGACTCACCCATCACATCCTTTTTCTAAGACTGTTAATGGGAAATGTGTTTCACAAACATAACACCAGCAGCGGCAGCAGTAGTGTGAGACAGAGGTTATCTGGTCATGTTTGTTTACAGTAAATGCTAGATGAAGCACCCTTAATGGTGTCATTTGTATGATAATATGATATCAGGGAAAGTGGCTCCTGCTGCCCTCGGTCGCTACCTTTGTCTGTCCATCCTTTTTAGAGGTGGCCTGCCTGCTGCAGCTGAGATGCTTTTGGAACGGTTGTAGCTTGGTTTGTAGCCAAGACCCCACTTATCCTTTAGAGAGGCCGCCTGGGGAGGAACAAACGGTTACAAACAGGTTCATAAAATTCAAAATTAGACCCGCATTCTGGCATTCTTCCTTATTATTTTAAGTGGTCAAACTTTTGTGGCGAATGCACTTCTGCTCTGGAAGGTAAAAAGATGAAGATTCACCCTCATGCTGGAGCGTCGCAGTTTCTTTCTGACGTCTCTTCTGATGTCATTGACGGCCACAGACTCCAGTTGCTGGTAGCGTTGGATCTCCTGATTGATGGTGCCCTCACTGGCCCCCAATTTTCTGCGATGGAGATATATGATGTAGATGGTTATTGCATTCCTTTGAACAGAGTATTTTAGATCAAATGGAATCAGAATAAACATCACGAGCATGCAAGAATCCTACTTGAGGTCGTCGATGACTTTGGCCTGTTCGTTCAGCTCTCGGATGTCCACCACCCTCTTGGTGAACTTCCTCCCACGAGCGTCAATCACCTGATTCCCAATCACCATCTGCCTCCTGAGGTCAATGGTCTCCTGTTGGACCAAAGCAATGTCACTCACTCAAACACTCGCATCAGGTACGACTGCGACAAACCCTCTGATCAAACGGGAAAATTCCACCAAGCAGCTGCTGTAAATAAGATTCATCCTTCCCAAAATCTGTCTGATTAAATTAGGTTATTGTGATTGATTGAATAAGAACAGTTTATTTGTAGATCAATCCACACACCAGGGACAATGTGACAAAAAAAAAAAACAAGACACCACCACCACCACCACCACCAATCCACTCAAAGTGAAAGAGGAAAAAATAAAGCTCTATTGCCACAGGGGATCGTGTAACACTAATTTATTTCATTTCACCCATCACTGAAGCTTAATGAGGAGGGCAGTGAAAGCAAATGCTAGGCAGCACTACTCCGCATCATCATGCGATTTAGTTTAAGCATAAAACAGCACTGCTCAGCATTCCCCACCCTTCATCAGTTGAATTCAGGCGACTGAGATTTGACCTTGATTTGGTCAGCTCAGAGAAGAGGTAACACTGTGGGTGGCTACATACACAGGCCCAGGAGACGGGTCTTTGGGCCCGGGCTCTACCCGCTGAGAGGCTAGGTGATGCACAGTTTAAGTAGTCAGCGGGGACAGAAACACTCTGAGGCCTGGGGCTGAGGCCCAGGATGTGGTTTACCAGACGCTTCTTTAAGCTCTGCCGAGGGCTGTACGGACTCTCTGGACTCTGTAAACAATGGCAGGGACACATGGATGGACAGGTGGAAGAACGGACGACTCGGGTCAGACTTTACCTTCTGAAGCTTGCTGTAAATTAAGCCAGTTAGGATTTGTTTGAATGTACACATGCTTTCCTGCTGATAGTAAATGACAAGACAGATACCACACTCATGTCTGTTAAATATCAATCTACAAGCAACAATAGCTGGTTAGCTTAGCACCAAGACTGTTTAAAATCTCCAACCTAAATCTGCAGCTCCAAAGCTCACAAACTAGAACAGCTTGTTTGTTTAATCTGGGCAAAAACTTCAAGTAAAGACAACAGTTTTCAGTTTCACTGGGGGGGTTATGTGATGGGCTGTTTATTAGCAAGGAGCCATGACCTCAACCTTGTGAGGTTACCGAGCAACCAGTGAAGAGTCATAACTAGCAGGCGATGTGAGGGGGAGTGGAGCAGGGGGATGACATCCCTCAGGATAGCAAAACGATAACACTGCATCCCTCTTGTTAACCTTTGATCCCTGCTGTCCATCCTCTAGAAGCAGAGGCAGAGGGGTTGCTTAGCTGAACATGTTAGTCTAATGCGCCGGACTCATTGATCCTATATGACTGAGGTTTGTGCAAGTTCGAATCTTAGACTCTGACCTTGGTTCTGACATATCGGCAGACGAACTGTGCTGTGTGTTGATAAATCTGTGTTGCTGTCCATGGTGCTGAAGCAGGGGATGGAAAATGTGCCTTTTCTCTCAGCCTGCTTTTCTGTCAGTGTTGTGTTTCGTGTAGCCTGTGTGCACTATCGAGTGGTGTCACTTTCATGGTCAAAGTGATAAGTAGCAACGGTGTAGTCACGGAAGAGAAAGAGGATCACAGAAACACACCGCTTTTCACCGTGTGTCCTTCAAGGAATTTAGAAAAATTCCAAAGGGAGAAATTGAGAAATCCCTGCCTGAGTAATGTCAGTCTGCTGCATAAAATTTAAAGTCGTGTTTAGACACTACTTGAACAATTGACAATTGTAGCGGGGACAAAAGGGTGATAACAGGATAAAATTTAGTTGTAGAATTAAAAATGTCACAGCTATTGTAAAGGCATACTGTAACAATGTCCTTTAGGAGGTTGGTGTGTTTGTGTGTGTCTGTTGTTTGATGGTGTGAAAGCAATAAGATGCTTCAGTAGGACATCTCCTGCTAAAAAATAACAAATTTTCTCCTGTTTATAAGCCTCCATGTAACCTCAACCACCTTAGAGATTTTTTTTGCCATCAGTTTCTTCGTTCCCAGTCGTTGTGCTAAGCTAGGCTGACCAGCTGCAGTCTTATTTATAAGGGACAGACATGAGAGTGGTACTGATCTTCTCAGAAAAGAGAACCTTTCCATATTTGTTGAACTATTCCTTTAGCTTCTTATCCTCACCAGCAGTAAACTCAACAGCTCAAGTTCACCACCTATGTTCAGTTTTCTTCAAATCTAAGAAAAATGATTTTTAGAGACATTTTCTGAGGTCTTTCTAATGCGTCTGACAGAGCAGAACACCTTATCCAACCACTGACAGAAGCACGTCTCGCATTACGTTACACGTCATCACAACTAATGGAAGAGCAATGTTTAAATCATGATCAAGCCTAGCTGTGTCGTACAGCACTCTTTTGAATGGAGACTAAACTCTAGGTTATAAATAAACGGATCAATGCCTAACCATGTGGATGGTGGGGGACATGGTATCAGCTTCGTCCTCATCTGAAAGGTCTGCCATGTTGACAGAGTTCAGGTCGGCAATGTCATCGACGTCCTCCTCGCCCGTCAGTGACGTCAGCGTGTTGCCCAGAGCGTTGAGCCGCTTGCCGATGTTGGGGTCCATGTGAACATCAATCCCACACATTTTCCAAAGCACATTGAGAGTCCAGGTACCTGCACTGCTGCTTTCTGTTTGAAGGAAGAGGGAGCCGAGACGTAGAGGAAAGAAGAAGAAAAAAAAGACACGAAAGGATGCGAACGAAATTAAAGCAATAAATAATAAAAATTTTCAGACAGTTGTCTCATGCTTATTGTGCAGCTCAAGGGTATGATTCATATTTTATGGACTAGAGCATAGTTAAAAGAACTTGCCTGCAGAGGGTTGCCCTGTAGTCCTGGAACATACTTCATATGTACCATCAGGGACTACACCTGCATACAGAATACATACACATCAGCAACAGAAAGTCAATATTTCAGAGGAGCTACGTGCAGAGAAAGTGACACAAGATCTCTCTTTTGCTTGCCGACAGAAGACAGGACATCTGTTATACCGTAACTGGCTCATGTAGTACAGGATTTGTGCTTAAAAGGCAATTTGCACGTTTAAAGTCTCTCTCCTGTCATTGAATAAACCTCTAAAGACTCATCTCTATGCATCAAAGTAACATTTTTACACGTTTTTTTCCCCCTCTGTCTCGACTGTCCTATATAATAAAGGCAAAAAGGCCCAAAAAAAAAAGTGAATTCGATACAGGAAATGCCAATTTTTAAAATTTGATCAACATCAGCTGGTGATGCTGATGTTGTACAGTCTTATTACAGTTGGTAGGAATGACCTGTGGTAGCGCTCTTTCTTGCAGAGAGGATGTTTGAGTCTGCTGCTGAAGGAGCTACCTAAAGCCCCCACAGTGTCATGCAGCAGGTGAGAGGGGTTGCCCATGATGGATGTGAGCTTTGCGAACATCCTCCTCTCACCCACCTCCTCTATGGAGTCCAGGGAGCAGCCCAGGACAGAACCGGCCCTCCTCACCAGTCTATTTAGCCTCTTTCTGTCCCTGTCTGTGCTCCCTGCTCTCCAGCAGACCACGGCATAGAAAAGAACAGATGCCACCACAGTGTCATAAAATCTCCTGAGCAGGGTCCTGCACACTTCAAAGGACCTCAGTCTCCCCAGCAGGCGGAGACGACTTTGGCCCTTCCTGTACAGGACCTCTGTGTTATGTGACCAGTCCAGTTTGTTGTTGAGGTGAACACCCAGGTATCTGTAGGTCTCCATATAAATCTAGCCTAATTTAGAAATTGTGGATCTTTGAAGCCTCTTCTCCACCCACCCATCCACTGCTCAAGTACATCAGCTCACCTCCGACTCTGCACTGTGAAACCACTCTACGCTGCACAATGGCAAGTTGTGATATTGCAGTAATTAAACCATATGTTTTAGAATGCTACGAAGACTAAAAAAAAAAACTTGAATTTCACCAGAGGGTCTTTAAATATTAAAAAAAAAAAAAAAAAAGTTTGAGATTTATGTATATGTTTTGAATATTTTCCTGTATCCACTCAAATAATGCTTTTGAGATTTATTACTAGCAGTGAAGTGAACTAAAATCAACCTTCAGCGTTTCCTAAATTCACAGAAGTGCAGATGCCGTTCCACTCACAAGCGTTCATGACGAGGTCTCCCCTGACTTCAGGTTTCCAGTCGTCCCAGGAGGTCTCGAAGCCTTCGGCGAAGCGGATGCAAAAGTTCTTGAAGTGTCCTTTGCTTACCAGGGACTCGGAGGAGCAGGCGGTGATCAGCGTGCTCTCAATGGTCAGAACCAGAGCTGAGCCGGTGTCAAAATCTATGCTGTGATTGGCCTGGTGGAATGGCAGGGAGAATGGTTACCCAAGACTCAAGGCTAGACGGGTTGGTGTGAGGGTGTGGGGGGGATAGCAGGAGAAAAAGAACCCACTTCCATGTGTTTGGAAAAGACAGAGTTAGCTGGTAACACTTCATTCTACTGCACTGTATAGCTGCTTTATCAGTTTAATACAATGATGATGGAAGCAGATATTTATATGTGATTTTAAATAATGAAACATCGCCAGATTGCTTCTAATCAAATGCAAAAAAAAAAAAAAAAGTCTGCAAATGACAAACTGTTAGTAAGTTTTGCTCATATAAATGCATATCTGAGTGAAATGTTACCAAGCTTTTCAGTTTGTTAGATTGTGTGTAATTGCAGAACTGGGAAAACTGCCCCTATTACATGAATTTCTGGATTAACACTACACTGGTCCAAAAATAGCAGCCTGATCATCATCTCAGTAATAACTGGAGGGGCATTAAAAACGCCTGCCTCCAGACTATTCAGTGAGTTATTTTCATTACTTGGATGAAAAATCAGACCACAGCTTTTGAACAATGATTGCATGAACCCAGGTAATTTCCAAATGTCCACAAGTTCTCCCTTAAAAGGTATAGACAGAGCCCTCCATGTGCACCACTGTGCTGTTGTTCATGATCTAGTGTTGTGTGTTAAAGTGTACACAATTTCATTCTAACAAAATCTTAAGCAATATGCTGGACACCAACTGGCATAACCTCTGTTTTTTTTAGTAACTACACACCTCAGACACCACCTCAAGCGTCATTAGTGGTTATGGCAGCTTTGTGGAGAAAACTCTGATTGATGACTAAGTGCTATGACCTGCCATACTAAAACAACAGAGCACTTGTGATGCAGTGTATCTGTGACAGATTGGATGGAAGAGTATCACAGTAAGTAAGTCATTGTCCCACAACAAGCCATCACAAGAGATGTAATAAATCATAGGTTACTTTTCGTGCATTTTTATGCCGGCCTACTGATGTGCTGGCGCCAGCTTCAGAGTTGATGCCCTCCGTAGCTGGTGCTTGTCCTCTCTATGGAAATAAGTGTGACATAACAGCTGGTATATCTTCTATCTATGGACACACTGTAAGTACAACAGGACAACTGATACGGACTTAATATCAAGTGTTTCCCCCGGAAATGTTCCATTCCTGTGCAGGGGTGGTCATGTGCTATAAATTTTTATATTTCTGATCGTTTTTTGCTGCAAAAATATGCATGCTTCAAACTAATAACGCACTAAATGACAGAATTTCTAAATATCGGACGACACACGTGTACATGAATGCTGTGGGAGCGGCTACGAGGGAGATTGTGTGGTGGGACGGTACACAGGTTTACAGCTTGTGGTAGGGGAAACACTGATATCTGCACTGATAAGAGCAGTTCTTCTAGGAACATCAGTAAATACTTCTCAAGGCTATTAATCACACCAGAATGCATCTCCAGCAGTTATTTAAGTTGTAATTTTCTTTAGATAGAATGAGAGATTTTTAATAAAAATGTTTGTTTCACTTCAGTGAATAAATGACTACAAACAAATTGCTTTTATTATTGTTGAAAAAGGAATGCATTCGTGCTATCTATACACCAAACTTTCTTTAGTGGGTATTAAACTTGCTAATATATACCAAACAAGTAAAATATATGAATTTGGACATCTATACCTAGAAGTTATGGTGTCGAAATATCATCAGGGTTAGCTAAAAAAGTTAAAACAAAGCATTGAAGATTACCTGAGATGTGTTGGTAATTGGCAGGCAAATGCCCAGGTCATTAACAGTCAGTTGCAGGAAGAGGGTGCTAAATGCCTGAACGGAGGTCTGTTGGATGCCTGGCAGCTTCTCCACCACCTCTTTTGTGGCCATGTGGATGTCCTTGTTGAGGGCCAGGCGCTGCTCATTCCAGTTGTCATAGGCCGCCTTGTAATTCAGCCAGAAGAGCACAGCTGCAAGAGGGCACAGAGGTGGCGAGAAAGAATGTAAAATTAGATGCTGAATGTCAGCGGAAGTTTTTTGAAAGATTCTGAAATGTCAAGGAACTGAAAAAGTCACGATGGGTTCGATGCAAAAAAAATGGGAAATACACTTCTTCTTTTTTTTTTGGAGTGAATATCAGATGTCATTCAATCAGAGTCGCCTGCCGCCAACAACCAGTGTTGAATAAATAAAATGCAAAATCTGAACAATATAGAATATCAAACCTTTGCTCTGTTCCTTCACTGTCACGCAAGGTTAACAGAAAATGGAAATTTTGTTCCCACACAACAAAAACAACTGACCAGAACATCGTTTTGTGTCAGATCTGGATTGATTTTTCTTCTTGCATTCTAAGGATGTTTAAGAATATAATTCGAAAAGTGAGCCGTGAGCGCAAGACAGGCTTAAATACATATTAATATAAATATGCACCGACATGAAAGGTTTAGTATGAGATGTCATTTAGAGACACTGAACCTCTGTCAAATGCCACTGGCTGGGCGAAGACGATCGGCCTGTTGAGTGTGATGAGGACAGCCTCCTTGTCTGAGGAGCCGCTGATTTCCTCCTGCAGAGCATTCCGCAGACCGATCCGAGTTCTGAAGTACGCCACCTGGTGGAAGTCTGAGCCGGCTTCTTCATACACCTGGAAAGTGAAAGAAAGAAAGTGGGTCAGATGGTGATCCAGCATGGTTGAGCACAAGAAGAACAGCGTTTAGTATGACATGTGGACTCTGTGTCTATATCCGGGCTAAGACACCCTTCCTAAGAAAACTTCTGACACAGTGAGAGGCTACTCTGTACCTGGTGCTTGACGATCTGTCCGAGTGCCAGGTTGAGATCAACCTGACATTTGCCGAAGAGTTTAAGGTAACTGCTGCTGCCACCGGGCTGAGCCTTGCACTGGATCCTGTTGGACAGCTCCAGCTCGATCAGGCCTGTTTCAAAGCGCACAGCCCGCATGGAAGGAGTGGTAGCTGTCATCTGGATTCCCTGTGAACACGAAAATGTCACTCAGAAACTTCCTCTGGGCTTAACTGACACTCAAAGTAAGACGGAAATCTCCAGGGAGTAAAACTTTGCTGGTTACTTAAAACAACACAAAGTCTGGACCTGGTTGCTTCTCCCAGTGTGAATGATTTTGCATTTTTGCAACAAACTGAACATGAGATACCTTGAACATGAGGCTGAGTGAATAAAGCAGGATTTTTGGCTTGTCTGCATCTGTTGAGGTGTCGTGCTCATTCCACAGTGGGATGGGCTGTTCTCCTCCTGCATCAATGGAAAGTATACATGTCAACCCCACAGTTCAGATCGCACTAGATGAAACGTGATACAGTGGGGTGAAATGGGCTGTGGGTGGATGTGGGAGTCCTAATATCTGCTGAGGCGTCCATTGCAGCTATATTTAGACACGTCCTCCTGATGAGAATACCTGTCATATACTAAACTGAAGGCTACATGATTATTTTTTAACTTAAAATGGCATAAAAATCCCAGTCTTCTCCCTGCTGAGCAATTACATCGATCAAGCTGAGTAAGTTAAACAAACTACTATCAATACTGTTGTGGAACTAACACGACTGGATTTGTGGCAGCGCCTTGGGCATTGTTTTGTGTGGAACAAAAAATGATTTTTCAGTGACTTAATCATCAGCTGCAGGCGACAGAATACTGTGGGGAACAGACATCTGTTTAAGATTAGATTAACTTTATTGATCTGAGTAGAAAACTGGGACGTAACAGCAGCAAAGACAAGGATGTAATTTTGGAAACAGCTCCAAAGACATTTATGAATGCAGTAATTCATTAAGTGTGTTGTATGTTGAGGTTGTATAAAAAGCAGGATAAAAATGATGTGTAGAAGTTACAGTACCTGACACCTTCTGGATGACCTCGTTAACCTCCTTCATGAAAACCTTCTGCAGAAAGACCAGGTGGTTCAGCAGGTCTGTGGTCAGGTTATGTTCAAATGAACCAATCTGTGCATCAGAGAGCAAAGTGAACATAAAGTCCAGTAGGTTAGAAATAATCAGAACAAAGCAACACCTTCAAAGCATAAAAACTAATATTGTTGGACCAACAAACCTCGAGCACTGCTCAAACTTCACAACACAAGCCCTTCAGCTAAAGGAATACCTGCTCTGAAGGCCATATTCAGCCCTGTGCCTGGGGTTGTCTTCCAATTTGTTCTAATTGTGGAGGTTGTGTGTGCTCCTAACACAGTGCCAATTTACCGTTTCAGAAATATGAAAATTACACCACAAACTACCGACCATATTTTGGCAAACACAGATTTATTGCAGGTTTTATTTTTTTGGTTCCGGGGGGCAGCTTCTAAATCTTAATGTCCACACATAACACTAGTCACCAGCTGGAAGGGATTTATACAGCTCCTGCTCTTTGGTAGTGCTGAATGTGATTACTGAGACCAATATTTCGAGCTTAGAGACCAATAACATGTTTATACTTTGTTTCTGAGGCTCTTACTTCAGCCACACAGCGCAGGTAGTTGCCTTGCAGGTAGTTTCCTTGCTTTGCTGGAAAGTCATCGGGTGCCCAGCCCTGGTCTGAGTGGCTCTCGTGCTCCTCCATGATGTACTCTCCTGACATTGTGACTGGAGGCAGGGTGAGGCTGGCGGATGGTGCAATGGTGGACATGTCCACTGGAGACACTTTTGACTGGAAGCAAAGTTTGTGGTTTGGCAACTCAAAGGTGAAACTGGTTTGAGCTCCTAAACACAAGAAGATGAGAAAAGAAAAATTACAACTCGTTCGTTTGAAAGGACAGACTATGCCTTGACACAAATATCAGTAAGGGTGAGACAAGGGGAAAGTATTTTTCATTTTTAAATAAAATACTTTTAGATTCACTGAAAACATGTCAGAGGAGGGTCTGGAAGTAATGCTTTAGTAAAAACAGAGTCTTCCAGAACCTACCCCGGCTCTTAAAATCGTTGTCAGATCTATTTTCACTCACCTGTCATACCGTGGCTCTTCACACGGCCCATTTTGTACTCAGCTTTCAGTGAGGGCAGCAGGGCAGCCCCGATGGTGATGCCATCCATCATGGCGCTGAACTTGAGAACGATGGGCTTCTTTTCTAGGCCCTCTGGAAGCTGGGGGAATTCATTGGCTTCGACAGGGGTCTGATTGATGCTGGATGCTTTGTCGGAGGGTTGAGGGGTTGGGGTGTCCTCCCTATTAGGAGGTTGACTATAATAAAAAAAAAACACACATTCACTCATACAATCAGGATTTCCACATTATCTACTCAAGTGCTGACTATGAATATATGAAGGGAGTGCTCTATCAAATATGGATTTGGAATCTAGTGTCTCAGATGTTCAATCAATTCAGTCCCTAAACTTACAGGATAAACTGTGGATGCATATACTGAAGATCTTCTACTACTGCTTTGATTTAGTCACCTGTGTGTGTGTGTGTGTGTGCGTGTTATTGTGCAGAGGTTTGCAGATAGTGGCTTACATCCCAGCGAATATCAAATTATGGACAAGTTCTTTAATATACGAAGCACACCTACAACTCTATAAATATATTAACATAATTCAGAATATTACCATGGAAACAGACCACACACACACTTTGAAAGCTGGCACTAGTGCATATGTGCTGTAGTAACCTGTCACCTGTGTAGACGTAAGATTTTAAATATAGCCGTCAGTGCTAAACAGTTTCAGAATCAGTCGCACTTAAAGCTTCTAAGTAAGATCTTGTCTAAATCAAATTAAACAGGCAGACACACATGTTGGAGGGCTGGCGGATGAGGTCGGAGATCTGCTTGGAGAGCTGGTGGGAGCTGCGGACCATCATGCTGTGCAGGGTCGCCGGGTGCTGGGGGATGTTGATCATGATGGCCCCCACTTTGAAGACAGCAGCATTGTTGGTTTTCAGTCCCCGCTGGGCGCTGTACAGCGCCTGAGACTTGGCAATGTTGCATTTGACCACCGTTCTGAAACACAGAGGGAACTGTGATAAGCAGCAGGGCTGAAAGCTGATTCCTGACATGATGTGGACGTATGAATGAAAGTGGAATCGCTGAGAGGACATCAAACGGTGAAGCACCATGCAGATTCAGACAGCATTCAGTTTTTGATCCGAACAGGTAGAATGAGCAATGACAGTGACGCACTATAAATGAATAACAATGAGATGTACACAACGACCACGAAATGCAGTCACTTATGCAGGGAAAGTTGTTTTTTTTCTAGCTCCTGCTACAAAAACAACAGATCTTCGATGGCTCGTGAATGTACTATCCAACAGATATAAAATGCTGAAATCCTGTGAGACATTTCAGTATTTTTTCAGACTGATGACATCAGGAAAGAACATGAATACTGAACACTGTACAGATGTGGAGATCTTCTGCTTCTCTGAGCCATATGTGACAATTAACTGACCTGCCAACTTGAGATGTAGTAAATTTTAAAAGATATTTTAAATATTTTCTGATATTTTGAAGACAAAAATAATCAAGGAAACAAGAAAATAATATCAGGTTCATCAATAATTAAGAATCTGCTTTATAAAATCAATGAGAAGCCACATGATTTTAAACAAAGTAGTGGCTTCATTCAGACAAATTTAATGCAGAGAGTCCTGAGAAGCTGCTCGCTGAAAAATACATGGATGGACATGTGACGGACACGAATGAAGGATGTACAATTAATGCAGTTATGTTGTTGTTGTTTTGGTTTACTAAGACACGTGGGCTTTAAATGGCAGCAATAACATACAGAAACTCTTGTTTAGCAGTGCTGGTGGGAGATGTTGGGAAATCCTCCAGTCTATGCAAGTAGTTGGAAGAGAAAGCAAAGGAAAGTAGAAAAAAAGAAGAGCAGAGGAAAGTGTGAAACAGGTCTGAGACACTGTAAGGTGAGAACAGATTACCAAAAGCACAAACACTGAGGAGCCATTCGCTTTTGTTTTAGATAGTCAAGCTGCATGTATAATAGGGCATTGGATTAATAAAGTAGTTAAAACAGTGGGGTGAGCTTAGCCAGAGAAATTATGTTACAATTAAACTGCACCAACATCTCAAAACAGCTGTTGACGATCCACTAATGTGACAGATGTTGATGTTTAGTTCTACTTTTGCATTGCGACCTCAAAGGTGTAAAAAGAGAAATGCATAATCTTGCATTTCAACATCGGATAAATTTACATGGAACAGCTAACTTACGACGAAGAAAGAATGACAAGTACAGAAAAATCTAAACTTGGGCACAGCAACGGCACGAAAACAGGATTAAGTTTCAGCGGGTGCATCAGTTAAGTAAGCAATCTGTTTAAGTAATAAACTGAATCAAAACAGTGTACAGATACGCACATTAGCCAATCCAAACACAAGACTGCGAGGACTGTAACTGGATTAGGGTGGTTACACGTTGTGGAAATTGCTTGGAGTAAGAAGACAAACTGATGTTAAATTTACCTGGCTGGAAGGAGGGAGTGTGAGGGAGTTAAAAAAAAAAAGCTGCTTCCATCTTTTTAAATGTGCTTATACACTTGGCATTAAAGCATCCAGCTGGAGGTTCTGCTGTTGTTTTAACATGTGTTCAGAACACAACAAAGTACCTATTTTGATATTCTACGGTATAATATAAAAAGCACATTTTTGCCAAAGTTGTAATACTTCAGTTGAGTTTTTCTGAACAACACGGCTGCTGAAAGGAAATAATCTTCGCTTTACACGGACAATAGCAAATCAAAACACTTCAAGTAATCACTTGCATGGAAACTAAGTTGTGATTAAGGAAAAAAAAAAAGCAATTCATTACACATTTAAAGCTAATTTGACAGAGAAATGTTGCTACATTCATAGAACAAAACCTTCATCAACAAACCATTATCTAGACACAGTTAGGATCAATACTCATTAAACCGTTGAAGTGTAATTACGTGGACTTCTTAAGACTTCCTTACAAGATAGGAATTAAACCCTCATTTAACGAATTGATTGGCTGAAGTGAATGTGTACGTACTGAATGTCCGGTGTTATTCCCTCCAGCAGAACAATGTTTACTCCTCCTATGTGAGCCGACGCACACGTCTCTGTCATTTTCTGGTGCAGGATATCTGCACACGCGTGAACATAAAAAGAAAGATTAGAAGAAACAAACTTTTACCAACCAGAAACTTTTTTGTCTTTTTTCTTCCAGAAATACATCAACTTGTTTTCAGTTCTATTTTAGAATCAATCACAGGAGTCCTTTGAGACTTTACATCTCGAAAGTTTCATTCCGGACCTTCAATTGCCTCGCCTCACCTTTCATCTTTTCCTTCAGGGTGAAACTTCCGTGGATCTTCTTTAGCTCGGCCTCCATGGTCAGCCCGCCGATGTCCGCCTCCAGGTGCGTGCGGTTCACCATGCCGATGCCGAACACTATGAGCGTGACGTGCTGGGGCTCGGAGCTCACCAGGCTGCGTCGCCTCCCGCCCGCACCCGGCGGCTTGTTGGGCGTGGCGGGCTCCTGCTGCTCGTTCTCAAAGATCACTTTACAAAGCGGCTCTGAGGGGCGACGTCCAGTATCTGCGGAAAAGACAGGAGAAAACAATATGTATTTAATGTAATAAAATTTGTGGAGAATCGTGGTATTTCAGCATAGTGGAATTGAAGGTTTAAGAAAAAAAAAACAAAAAAAAAAACAGTGCCTTGCTGTCTAACTGACTGACCTAAATTTGGCTTGTGAAGACAACTGCACCACGTTTCAAAAAAAAAAGACTGAGCAAAGTTTCAGCCTCGGAGGAACTCATTGTTTCACTGAACCAAGTCTGTTGAAACACTTTCCTAACATTACAACCTCCTCTCTTATACTTAATGGACTCCTCGGGGAGCCGCGGGGTCAGAGCAGCAGCAAAAGATCACATCAGGATAAACTGACTAGTAAATAAAATACAATGCAACAAATAGAAAGTGTTATGTATCTGACACGACGGAGAAGCATTACAAAATAAAAGCAGGAGTTTATTGTTAGCATTAATATTACTGATGATAATGCAAAATAAATGGAACATCAAGGAGATTAATGGGAATCAAATGAGATAACTCGAGAGGTTGATGAATAAAATGGCCACAAAACAGTGATGAAGAAGGAATAAGACACGTCAAGCGAGAACAGAGATGTAACAGCCAAGTGTGGATGGCAGAGCGGAGGTTGCAGATGGAGATGAGTAAAAGAAAAGAAGAAAAATCAAAAAAAAAACAATAACCCAACAAAAAAAACGGGGAAAACAAAAGTATAAGAAGGCAAAAGTGAAAAGTAAAGCAGAGAGGAAATGCCTGGTTGGGCTAAAGGACTGAAATTAGGAACTGGATGACTGCTGGAAGCTGATTTCCACCTGAAAGGCAGTTCTCTGGGGAGCTTTTCTCCAGGATGCCAGTGGGATCGGAGATGAGGGAGTAGAAGTTGAGCAGCTTGTACATGTTCTGCCAACATTCTGCTGATGGCTCGCTCTGCTCTGAAACCGTGATGGAGTCAGAGTCGTCCATCTGGATCGCCATGTGGTCGGCCACGTCACGAGAGCCCTTCCTTGACACCTGAAGACGTCACGCAATATTCCACGTTATGAAACAAATAGAAATGTCACAATATGCATCAGGGGGGCTGATGGGTAAATAAACAAGCATTGCTGACTTGTTCCTTCTTTTATTGCCCTGCTGTTTACTCTAACAGTATAGTTATGATGCTGGAAGCTGTCACGACCCGTGCAGTTAATGAAATCTCTACGCTGTAAACAGACACCTGTGAAATGAACTTTGGTATAAAGAACGGTAACTCAGTTATTTTAGCAGATTGAGGTTCTTAGGGGAGCCGGTGCAGATAATAGCTGTGGAATTCACTTAGAGTCTGTCACGAAACCCTCCCCCACATTTTTCACTTTAATAAAAATCTATTTTCAAAAGTGCTTTTCAAAGTTTGAAGCTGATGTTCCTACTGCCAAGGCAAATAACCGTCCTTGTAATAAGCAACCAGTCGGACAGGTTTGCAGAGAAAATTCTACCGTTTTTCAAGTTTTGCCTGAAAAACTGTGACCTGAATAAAAGACCTTCTTACCTAAAGATCACAGTGTTTCAGCTAATGTTGCCTATTTTGAGAAACTCTAACTTATTATCTAGTGGCTCCCTCTAGGGTTAGTGTGCAGAAAATGTCAGTTTCTGAATGACTTTTGTGATTTGACGTATTATGTTGAACAGTCTGGTCAAGTGTGCACTACTATTAGAGATCTCCACTGGTCATTGATTAAACCCCTAAAACTCTTCTCTGTTTATCAAAATTACACACTTAGAAGAATTTTTCAATGAAAGCTTTTTATCTTAAAGTGGCTAAAATGTGACTCTATGTGCAGGTCTATGAATATTAATAGTGTGAAATTATTCCCTGCCTCTAACTCCACAACCTGCCCACGACTTGCCTGCAGCTGCCTGCTCACCTTTCGACTAATCAAACCTACATCTAAATCTACCTCCACTACAGATTGATAGGCTGGAAGATTGGAGTAATTCAACAACACGTGTTCAAACTGGAAACTGATTTTGAAGAAGAGGAGCAAACTGAGCAGCGACGCCACAAGTATCAGGATGCTAATGTATTTCATGTATTACAGCTTCGAGGCTGGCATGCTCTGCCATGGCATGGACTGCTTATTGTCTTCTAGCATAGAGAAACACCATATGGACATGTTCACAAAGCATGGTTCTACTTAGAGGGGGTCTTTAATGCTGTTTGAGCCAGAGTATAATTGAAAGTCCATAGAAGCTGGTTGTTCCAAATTGTAAAACAAACAAAGGCAACAAAGCTGTTAGACACTGAAAGAGCCTAAAATCATTTTATGGTCTGTTGCAGTTTTAGTATCTCATGGTACCCGTATACAGTGTTTATACAGTTAATGCTTGAAGTCTTTAGTGCCTGTTGCTCAACAACGCAATTTTACTGAAACGCTCACTTCCTCATCAATCACTTCTTTTGTTTTTCTATTTTCTCAGAGAAGCTACATAAAAGCTCTTATTTTTACTCACTGCACTACCGCAACAGTATTTATCATTTAATTTATCTCAGGTATTTTCACTGTGTTTTTTTATCGCTGACCCTGCGTCATCATTTCGTTCTGCAGTGCATCCTTGATATAATTTGTATGACTGACAGTAAAGTAGTCTGAAGATATCTGCCACTCTTACTGCTACCTTAGAAGTGCGTCGCTCGGAGCGTCCCAGGGAGCTCCGTCCTCTGGGCTCCCTTCTTCCCAGCGTGTCCATGCCTGATGGAGGTCCATTAGGGGGTAAATTGCCAGAGACCCCTGCACCTCCTCCTCCTCCAGCTCCTCCGCCTCCCCCCACCCCTCTCTTGCTCTTCAGGGTTTGGGTCCCGCTGCGGCCCGCCCCGTTCAGGCTTCCTCGAGAGCTGCGGCTGAAGTCCGAAGACCTGAAGTGGCGGTACGGCCGGGCCTTGAACGTGGGCGTCGGGGAGGCCGAGCCGGCGGTGTAGCGGCTCAGCTTGATGTCGGTCTGCGTGGCCTTGATGTCGTCGATCATGGTGCTGAACTGGTGGATGAGGCGCACTAGGGCCATGTCGACGCGCTGGCTGATGGCCTGGCAGGCTGTCGTGAAATCACAGTGGAATGTGTTGTAGTGGCGGCGGTTGAGGTCGTGGAAGGACAGCGGGGCTGCGGTGGGGCCCTGCGGAGCGCTGGTCGACTTCTCCATCACCACCGCATTCAGACTGAATGTCTCAATCAGCAGCGCTGGTTTGAACTCCAGCGGAGGGAGGTTCACCATGCCTTGTCTATGTATACAAAGGGTTAGAGACGTATTTAAAACTCTATACTTCTATTTTGAGTACATGTCACACAAAAACACATTAATACACATTATTTTCCTCATCTTTTTTTTATTTATGTGTATATGTTGCACGCATGCATGATACATGAGGATAATCTTACCTCCGGGAACGTTTGTTCTTGCGCTCTTTGGAGGTGTCGGAGTCAACGATGTCTGCTCTGAGACACTCAAGGTTGCCAGAAAAAGACAAATGCTCCCCGAAATACATCTTGTAACTAAGAGGAGTGGTATCTTGAGCCTGGATGCCTGTGTAACTCAGCAAAGGTTTGAAAACAACCTGAGGGATGAGAAAACAGATTATCAAGGCATTGACTAGAATCAGGTTTTTGTAGAGGCTGAACAATGAGGCCTGCAGACAGAGCTTTAGACATCTAAAGAAGAAATTAAGCTAAAACAAAAGCCTCATCTGAGACACAGGAACGTAATGCACTCTCCAAACACTTTTGTCTACTATTCAGAATTCTCTTGTTTTTCAGTCTGGCACAGGTGACATGACTATGAGCACAGGTTGATACCGATGAGTACTTTTTCTGTCTCAATGAGCTACTTGCCAGTCAGACTATTAAGCTTAAGTAGTTTTGTCTGCTTCCAGGTATCAACACAAATGAAAACCTCATTTAAAAAAAATAAAACAAATTAAAAAACAATTCTAAAACCGTGTCTCAATAAGCTGCAGGTGTCACGTAAGTAGCGTACCTAATGAAAGCCTAAACATCAAGCACAATAATTAGAACAGATGAGAAAGAAACGCAGACAGATGTTTGGACAGCACCTGAGCATCGGCCAGCTGAACAGCAGCTGGACATTGGTTGCCCTCCTCAATGTCGGCCATGTCGTCCTGGCTCGTGCTGTGTTGGGAATGTTGGGAGTGTGTCCCATCCAGAGTGTTCTGATCGCTGGACAGCACTGTGTTGAAATCGGACGCTGAGGGGATGGTGGGCAGGTTACAAGTCCCACCTGAGGGTTTGAGATATGTGTCACACAAGGGAGTGTTGTGGTTTCTCCAAAGCTTGTGAGCTCTGGTGTGAGCAAAAGATTTTTTACCACTCCAGCTTCACATAACAAACACATTATAATAAATTACACAGAAGGCAAGAGACAGTGTTGAGGGGAACTTTATGGCCATTTTCTGCGCAATTTAAAACTCTAAACAGCCACATCACATTCACTTAATTTGTTTGTGAGGAGTTGCTGCAGTTGATTTGCTGCGCTGTCATTGGCTCACACCTGAGTGAGTAGATAATGACGACGTTAATCAACTTGGGCACAAACACGGGCGTTACACACATATAATTGCACCCGTAAGTGCTCTGCACAAGTGTGAAGGCAACATATCTCTTGTCAGTGATCTGCATGGGTGATTCTGAATAACAAACTGCTATTGAGAGAGAATGAAACAAATGCAGCAGTTTGCAACTTAGAAGACAAGTGGGACTACAGGGCGACGGGAAGGGAAAGAGCCATGCTGTCAGGGATAAGTGGAATTTCTGGTTGCTAAATTCTACTAACATGCTCTCACAGTATGTCTGACAAGAAGATACAGATGGGTGACAAATGGAAAAGAAAAAACCAGCTGAGACATAGAGTGTCTTAGCAAAGCGTTGGGCCACCATCAGAACAACTTTGTATTGATTTGCAGTGACCCTTCTCTCAAAGTTGTTCTTGTGTTTCTCCTTACGTATCGCACTAATGCATCACCGTCACCAAATACGTGCTGTCAACCACAGTTTCCAGCCCTGTTTTCTGACGTCTTTCCCAAAGAACTAAATGTAGATGTCACTTTAGTCGCTATTACAACAAAAGCAGAAGACAGTGAAGTTGGTGCTACCTATGCACCAACAGTGAAGTCTCTTTAAATGTCACTTCAATCTTTTTTTCTTGCCGATTTGATTCAAAGTCAGAACCTGCTCAGCCTTTTTTATACGTGACACAAAGCATGATTGGAAAGTAATTACTCAATAGCAGAATGCAGTCCACCTTTCTGGCGTTTCTTTTAATTTGTCACCTGTCTGTATCAATATGGAAACAACACGCCTTTTGTTTCTCCAACACAACAGCACAGCGGCAGGTTTGTAGCCTAGTCACAGGGGATTCTGGAAAATCCATTAAGCTATCTTTTGACTCCAATGAAAACATTCACACTGTTAGGAATTTTCAATGACATGAGAGCTACTTTACTACATGATCACTAGCAACCTATAAGGTGTACAGACTTTAAAAGTGTTACAAAAAAGAACCCTCGTACAAGATTGGTACGCAATATAACCCAAAACCCCAGTGTCAGGTATCTGTACTGGTAATGGAGAAGAGAAAGTGTTACTGCTTCATTATTTTTTAACAGCTGTTTAATGTAATGGGGATGGATTGCTGTGAATGGTTAATTTAGTGAAGACAATAGCCAGATCTTGCAACAACAACAACAAAAAAAAAGATATGTGCTATGTGAAGGAGTTAAATAAAACTCCTGACATTGGTGTCGCTCGTGGTAGCATGTATAAAAACAGAACTGTGATAGACAGCAGGGTACGCTGCCGCTGATTTTATCTCATTTTCTTATCCAATAAAAATGTCAGACCCCAGAATAACAGACACTTTCTATACACAGTGGCTTTAACCCACACTATACAGTATTAATTGCTCAAATTATGTAATTTGTTTTTGCAACAAATTAATGTCTCACCAGTATGAAGGAAGGCACTCTTGTCTTACATCCACACCAACAACAACAACATTTCTTTTCTTTTTTTTTTTAAACACAAAAAGACAGTTCTAGGTGAATAATAGACTAACGAGGGTCACACACTAGCTGCTGGCTAGCTAATTAGATCACCAACACCATCAGCACAACACTGAGCAACAACCCCTGACCTCCGTCTGGACTGCTAACTGGCAGTGGTTGGTATTGGTAGCAGTTGTCAGGAGAATCCAGTGAGTCTATTAAAACAACATCACATGGAAATTTAACTGAATCCCTCAGGTGCAGCTACAGCACTAGAAGTGTGAAGTGGTTAGTAATGAGCATCTCTTCCAACAGCATTAGAACAAAACACTAAATAATAAAAAAAAAAGCATAATTTTGCACATTAGGTTCCAAAGAAATGAGTTCACATGAATGATGCTCCCTTTTTGAGAACTCCATGAATTAAAAAAAAATGAATTTCAAGACATACAGTCGTCCTCAAATGTATTCATACGCTTCCATTAAAGAAAAGGCAAAATTCACAATAGTCACTCAAATAACTAAAAGCTGAAAAAAGTAATAATAAATAAAAATTGGCTAAATTATAATTTAGTGAAATGAGACACTGCTTTTGAATTTTGGTTGAAAAGAATAATTTAAAAAACAAAAACTGTCCTGGACAAATTGGAGCACTTTGCTGATGAGCAGTGGGCCAAAATCCAAATAGCTGTCAACAGGTGCAGAAGTATGACTGAGAGTTACAGAAAACACTTGATTGCAGTGATTGGCTCAAAGCATTGTTCAACTAAATATTAGTTTACGGGTCCTATCATGCTTGTTTGCTTGTTTTTTTTATATTTCTTTTGAACCACAATTCAAAAGCAATGTTATGATTTTCACTAAAAAAAATAACAAAAACGCACTTTTGTTAATTTCAACTTATTTCAGTGGCAGCTGTTTTTTTCCTTCCTTAATGGGAGGGTATGAATACATTTGAGGACGACTGCGTGTTAAGCAGCTCTAAGAACGGACAGTGTCTCACCTGTCTGAAGGCTGTTGTGTTGGGAGCGGTTGACTGGGGACTCCTGGGCTCCGGCTCCAGTCCTGTTGCCCACAGCGTTGGACATCCAGTTGTAAAAGCTGACAGAAGAGGGCTCCGACAGAAGTGGGTGCTCGGTCAGCATGTCTGTGCCTAAGCTGTTTCCTGAACAGCAGAGGAAGGAGATTGAGAGCACCTTGCATCATGTAACAGACTACAAAAACTGGACATCACAGAGTGAGTGACTGACTGCTGTGCGTGGATAAACCCTGTTTTCACTGTAGCCACATGTGGTTAATGTACATTTTGGGAATTATAAAAGTACCAGCAAGGACAGGGTTTCTACAATTTCAAACTTTCACACATTCTCATTAAAAAAGTTCCACGAACATGGAATCAGAACATGAAGTTGATGTGGGTTTTTTATCACTTTGTGCTTCTCCCTCTTTGGTGCATTTTGTTAGTCAGTGTGGCATAATAAGCTTAAAATTAGTATTCCTGCTTTGATGAGGCGAAGAGATACCAGGAGGGCTTAAAGAACGTTAGCCGAGTGAAATAAACTGGGCGATGCACCATTTTTCCCCACAGTGAGCATGTGGTTGAGAGGAGACCATGCTGTAATTTATCATTATCACATAACTGAACTGTAGAGGTCAGTATTGGAACAAAAATGACGGACTGTTACATGTGGTGATAATGAAAAAGTTTCTCATGATCAGCGATTACCAGAACCTTCCACAAACTGCAGTTAGCAGCAGTGAGTACCTGTGCGAGTGAGGGAGCTGCTCTTGGCTGCGGTGGTGGCAGACGGTTCGTTCCTCTGAGGCGTGCCCTCCAGCAGGTTGTGCAGACTCCGAAAGCTGCCCGTCAGATTGCTCAGGAGACTCTCCTTCCTGGGGCTGTCCTTGGCCGGCAGACCTGCGCGGCTCACATGGGCGGGTGAGTCAGCTGCTGTGTCACCGCTGGTGTAGCTCAGCGACTGGTAGGGGTGAGAGCCCTGGGTAGCACAAAAGCACAGATTGCTAAGAGGACGCTGTGTTTACATCATATCATTTTTCACAAGTTGCCAGCGTTTTTTTATGCTAATGGCAGCTGGGATGTATTGTGTCTGGCAACATTATGAGAAGGATGAACCTTTAGCTGAGGTGATACTTTTTGGACAAGAGCTGAGGTGCCTCAGCTGACCCAACAATGGCATAAACACATCACACTTTAATTTGGCAGAGAGAGGAAAATGTCATCTCGCCACTCAGTGTAAGCCCAAATCCCTCCTGGCTTTCCAAAAGTGGAATCACCTTGACACCACAGTCAACACAGCGAGTCAGAGAGTCTTCTGTGGAGTGCTTCCTCCTTTTAAAGTAGTTCATAACAGTCACTTTAGCAATAAGTTGTTTTTTTGGTTTTTTTTTTAGAGCTACATCCAAGATCTAGAAAATATCAGAAAACAGCAAAAAATGCCCATCATTGGTTAGAGACAATAGATTATCGTTCCTTGTTTTCTCCAACCAACAGTTGAAATGCAATTTAATGTCACAGAAAACAAAGAAATCCAGACAATATATAGATTTAAGGAGCTGAAATGACTGAACTTTTTGCATTTTTACTTGAAAAATAAAAACGGATTCATAACATTTTTAATTTTCTGAACTAATCATTACATCTAAGGTATATGTATGTTTTATTTGGATCATATTTTTGCCATACTTTGTACAAGCACTGCAGAAAGGGTAAGAGAATAGCTTTGAATGTTTGATTTTCTGATATCTTGCCATGTAATTCTAATTCTTTGGGAGAGGCGACATAACCTTTAAAACAAATCCTGGTGACTGGAAAATAGTATTTTCTGTGTTATCGCTGGACACGCTAGCTCGACTTGACTAAAACTGTATCTTACTATCAATATAATCTGGTTTGCATACAGTATGTGAGGGACAGTATACAGCACAGCGTAAAAATGTTCATATGCAGGGATATAAATGTATGCATGATGTCTGTTACAGAGATGGGAATTTGTATACTTGTGCATAAACAGGATTTATTAGGCAGCAGGACAGAACTGAGACATAAAGGCTAAATCTCTAACGTTTACCTTGATCCTGAGTGCAGACTCGCTGTGTGTATGGGACTTGGAAAGTTTCCTCATGATCTCCACGCCGCTGACAGGACCAGAGTTGGCCTCTTTTGGTGGGGGGCGGCTGCATGCTCCCACCAGCAACATGGTGTGTTCACTCACTGTGGCTTCACAATAAGAACATAAAATAAAACTCCTAGAAAACCCTTGTGAAAACCTGCTACAAAAAAGTAAATGTACAGATTCGCACTGTGACATTCATCTGTACGTCTCCTCTCTGCATACAAGTGGTAACAGTTTGTTTATTTCTATGCAAACATTAAAGAAGTAAAGGTTAAGAATTTCACGGTCCATCTGTGGGAACAGATGGGCGGCTCACAATATTATTAGCACACTGAAAGTTCCCACCTGCGTCGAATTCAAATTCAGCTCCATCAGCGCTGGTGTCACTCTGCAGTGCAGCTCCGTTGTCCAGGCCCAGGATGGTGTCGCCCAGGCTCTGCTGAGGCTCCTTGGGTTTGGTCAGCTGATTGGGCCTCATCAGACCAATAGCCTTGAATCCCTGAGTTACAACAATGAATTTCATCCATTGTCTGGCCAAAGCTACCAGACCCTTCTTTAGAGTCACCAGGGCTGGGACTCCATCATTCTGGGATGAAAGGAGTAGAGGGAAAAAAAACAGGTTAGTGCTGCAGTTTCACAACAGTGATGGATTAATTAAAATAGTGAAGGGGAGCCAAGAGCACTTCAGACCAATTACATTAATTGGCAGTTGTTTTTCTTATAACTTAATTTTATTAGCCTTTATAATCATGGTTAAGTTGAGCGTTTTGTAAAACTGAAGCCTCCCACTCACCATGGTAGCCTCCTCTATGACAGAGTAATCAGCTTGTTGCAGGTAGCGGTGCAGGATGTTACAAAGCATACAGGAGGGATTCTCATGCAGGTAGCGAGCTCGTTTAGTCACACGGTTGTACTTGCTCCGGATCGGGATGTGGATGCTCTTTTTCTGTTGATGGGAGACAAAATATATGGTTAGAGGTTTAAAAAAAAAGTACAACAGAAAAATCTAATGCTGAAGAGGGCTCTGAAATGTGCTACATTTCAAAATTAAAATTTAATTCAAGAAAATATTTCTTCTGTCCATATTTGTACGTCTGACCTCAAGCGCTTCTGTCATGATGCAGCCCATAACGGCACAGACGCGCAGTGTGCCCTCCATGTCCAGTTTGCGGAGAGAAGATTTGAGCTGGTCAATGGGAACCAACCAGGCTCCAATGGCAGGCGTGGCAGTGCTCAGCAGATTCAACTGCCTACACACACACACACACACAACAGACAGCCTTAATTACCACTGATCAATACAAGCTACAATCTCATGTTACATTTTTCTTCTATTGCAGCTAAGATGCTAAAAGCTGTAACATATGAATTAATATAATGTCAGCAACTTTGCTAAATTTGAAGTGTTTCTGATTAGATTATGAGTCACTTATTTGTGTACTTTTAGTATAAATATTAGTAATAATATGAATGCTTTCGTGTAAAGAGGTCTACGTAGTCGGTGCGGTCGTACCTGGAGATGGCCTGTGACGGTGAGCGCACATTGGTGGGAGCAGCAAAACTGAACCAGATCTCTCTGATGGTCAGCTTCATGCTGCTGGAGTCAGGAGGTGGGGGCATGAGAGGGAGGTCTTTCTTCAAGTCGTCGGACTCGACTCCTTCATCCTACAGAGCAGAAGTGAACAGTATTGAACAAGCAGCACTGTACCTCTGAAACACATTCACTGCTGCAAGTAGAGCCGCAACACGTCACTGTCAGCCTCATCATACTGCTGACTTGACATCACAACGTGATTGTAAGATCAAAAGGGATCCCGGCTAGTGTGTTGATTCCAATCTCTTTCCTCTCAGACTAATTGGGAAGTTCAATCTGTTTATTTTCAATTATTTTAACTTTTTGATGCACATCTGAACCTTATTGTACTGATACTTGCGTGAACAGCTGGCAACAAGCAGTGACTTTTGTGCATAAAAGAAATCTAATCTTTTGTTCTTCTTGTGACATTTAGGACCTTTTTCAGCTCGTAGCAGGACATTTTGTTCCTTATTGAGTTGTTCATGACTCTGGCTGTATGCTTGCTGTCATGCTGCAGAATGAATTTGGAAGCAATCAAACATCTCCCTGATGATGGGCACCATCCTGCCTGTACTTAATAGCTCTAAATAATCAACTCATTCCGACCAAATCCTCATCTCTACTGGCAGGAATTCAGCCCCAAACCTGCGAGGAGCCTCCTCCATGCTTCACTGTTGCCTGCAGACACTCATCCTTCTCCTTTGGCGGATAAACTGCCTTCTGTTAGAGCCAAATATTCCTCTGCACCTCAGTTCCTGTGTTTGTGTGTGCAGGTTAGTCACTTTGCTTTTTGGCAAAGTCTTCCAGAAAAACTACTTCCGACCAGACTTCGCCAGACTGCAGACTGGTGTACCAGGGTCCCACTGGTTTCTGAGCTGATGGTACTTCTGGACACCCTCCAGTCTTGGGGAAAAAAAAAAACTAAGACTGATATGTCTTTTAACAGCTGCACTCAGTTTTCTGTCTTCAGTCTGGCTTTTGGTGCTTCGGCTGAAAAGTTTAGACAGCACATCTGGAAATGCTTGTCGGTCATGACATCTCTGCCTGCTGATGCTGAATGACCATGTTGGGTCTTGTTGCTGTGCTCACTTCTGCCATGATGTAAGATTTTTAGATGAAACTGTAACTTCTTCAGGATGACCGTCTCTCACCTAGTTCTATTCACCCTACATACCTGCTTCTGTTTCAGTTCAGGATTTTGGTTTAACCCACTATTATGTCTTTGTTCATTAGCACCTGTTGGGTATAACTGTTTACACACACTGGCCTATGTTGTTGTTGTATATCAGGGAAGCAATGTTATTTTGTTCCTCCGTTTAGCAGCACACAAATACCTCCCTCGAATATTCCTCTATATGCAAAGGGATCATCTGGGAATCGAAAACACAATACCTCCTGTTGAAACTGATGCAGAAGACAAATACTTTTGTAAAATATGTAAATGTCAAACATCTTTGCACAGTACTGCACATAACACATGTACATGACCTTGCAAAAACTGCTAAAAGACGATGTGCAGCTCAACTCTGCAGCGCTGAAATTCTATGGTAAAATATGGAGATTAATGTGCTCATTTGATACAGCAGAGCTGAAGATGTATTTTTCTAAGCCTGACCAAGAAATTTCTAAGAGAGGGATGCATTTTTAACACAGTAGCTTGTTTTTTGTCGGTATCTCACCTGGTCGTCTGAGTCTGAGTGCTCATTGACATCAGATGCAGGACTGATAGCATCTTGTGGCAGGTTGTCATCAGACACATCAGTACTGTAGCCGCTCCCTGTCTGAGAACCCGTCGAACCGTTGGACTTAGACATTCCTGTCTTTCCTCCGGTATCCGAGCGCCCCATCACACCAAAAGCGTTGTAAAGAATGGCTCCAGACTGACGGCCCCCTGTGACACAATGTGGAATACATTCACAAATCTGTACACAAAAGCCCTCATCTCATCTTTAAAATCTGAATATTAGGTGCCCTAAATGTAAAAACGACTTAAAGCATCTGGATTGGTTTACCTTTCACCGTAAGGTTCTCAATGCCACATTCAAACATGATCCAGCCCCACTTCTCCAGAGATGTGGCGGAACGGCCCAGATCGCCTGTGGTGGCCTGGGCATCAGTTTCATCCACCAAAGAAAACTCCTCCATTTCTTCCAGGCCAAACAGCACTTTGGACTTTTCAAAAGGGATGGCTGTGATAGCACACGTTCCGATGTCTGGAGGAGGAGCAATGCAACTTTTTAAAAAAATGCCATGTACAATTTCTTGCGATTTTCTTTAAAAATTTCAACAGAAAACAAAAAGCTTTTGAATCTAAAATACATTTATGAACACAGAAAGCGCTAAAAGTCAAAGGATCTAAACTCTTGGTGTAGTTTAGGTCAAGTAAAAGCACCTTTTTACATTGTTAATATGCTGAATGAGTTGCCCTGAGACAAATAGGTTGTAGGTGAGCTTAAATGTCAGTGTTAGACTTTCAAACAAGGCCATTAGTCTCTTCAACCAACCTGTGGAGTCCAGGCCTCGAAGCTGGCTGTGGATACGGTGGATATTGAGCCTTGCAGCGATCTCTTTGCCTTTCTCGATGCCGGCGTTGGAACGCAATGATCCAGAAGACTGAGGCTGCATCTTGGTGGCTGAGGCGTACTTCTCCAGGTTGACGGAGGGTCGTCCATGTTCAGTGGTGTTGGGAGTCTCTTCAACGATACCCCTGAAAGGAGCAGAAGGTAAATGTGTGTTTTCAATCAGATTCGCCTGCTTTTATGTTTATGGTCATAATACATATTATTATAAATGTCTTTTTTATTTTTGTAGAAATCAACATTAGAGGATTAGCTTTAAATGTGAAAATCTGAATCAGTCCCAGATTCTCAACCCTACTGAATTACTTTTAAAGTGTGTACGCTTGGAAAAACAGCACCCCAACAACCGCAACACAGTATGTAAAAAAGGTACATCTTCCCAGAGCATCTAGCTTAGTCACTGCATCCACACAAACACACACATACAGTGACATGACGAGCGCTGGGGGCATTACCTGTTCATCCTGAACTGGGTGGCAATCCTGTCGAAGCACAGCGCCACTAGAGACACATGTGTGACACACTTACTGGAGCAAGACGGTGACCCTTCCTCGACAGAGGCCTGCAGGAGGCAAAGGTTCACCTACACAGAAAACAAAGAGACAACTAATCCAAAAAGAACTAAACTGCTGCACTGGCTGAAATACACAGTTCTTCACAAAAAATAACTTAAGACACTGGATTCTGTGGACACAAACACGAGTAATGTCCCGAAGAAAATCGTCAACAGGACAAATTATTGCATTACAAAGATGAACAGAACAAAAAAATTTTGAGTCACACAGTCACAGTGTTTGAGGCTGTGTTCTCCAATTGAGATCGTCTTTGTCCTTTTGATATAAGGTGTATATACACTCCACAGTCAAAGTGACCTTGGGCAAGACACTGAACCCGAAGTTGCTCCCAATGGCAGGCTAGTGCCTTGCATGGCAGCTCTGTCACCATTGTGTATGAACGTGTGTGTGAATGGGTGAATGAGAAACACATTGTAAAGCACTTTGGAGGTCACTATGGCAGAAAAAAATCGCTACATAAGTGCAGAACATTTACCATTTATAAAGAAGGCAAAAGTGAAATCAATACTGCAATTGTTGCAAATAAAAGGAATATTCCACATATCTGGTTGAGGTTAAAAAGCATTAACTTCTATTAATTTGAGAAAAAATGACAGAATCTAAATGGCTTTGATTGTACAAAAAACCATTTAGAGGGCACATCTCTGTTTGCTCTTTAGTAATTAAAAAAAAAAGAACAAAAATCAAGGCTTAGTAACTGGATACAATGTGCCCTGTATATACACTGTTTAAATGTAAAGTGATCTACAGTAGTGCTCATGATTCTGTGCTTGCTCTTCAGTCTCTTGTGGTCAGAGCACATTTTGAGGAACACTGTTGGCCTCTCATTATTCTAGGTCATGGGTCTCACCTTGGGGATGGAGACGTTGGCTTGAAGGCCCTTGATTTTCACATTATCTGGTTTGACGGACAGGTCCGTCTGGCCATGGGAGATGTTGAGGGAGCCAGGGGTCGTGCCCTCTGTCTTGGACAGCTTGTGCTCCTGCTTGCCTGTTTGGCTCTGTGTGGATCCAGACCCAAAACAGAGAGACATCAGTCAGTGGGCATCAAAGCCTGCTTCAATCTACTTTTAAACTGAGAATCTGATTTAGTTAAATCTTCGGACATTTAGATTACAAACATTTGCATATCAAGCTGCTGGATTTTGCTCTGTTCTGTGAGCTGCTGTACTTACAGACTCAGTGACTGTGGACTTGCTGATCTGATAGGCTTCATTGAGGACTTTGCCGTGCAGGTCATCCAGAATGGCTGCTGGGTGTCGGATACTGGCAAAGTGGACCATGGACTCGATGTACCTGAAATAAACCAAATACACAAACAGTTGAAGTAAGACTAAAGATGTCACAGAATTCTAAATATTTTGACTTATGTCACTGATATTTGGTATAACTCTTTTTTATTGGGTCATTAACTTGTTTAAATGTGGCCAACTTGGATGTTGGTCACATTTAAACCTTCTAGCTACAGTTTATTAGTTTCCAACCTGAATTAGCCAAGATATTGCTGTTTGTAAGAGCATTGTTAACCCAGTGCCGTTAGTCTTTGGCAAACTAAAAATTCACGCTGCCAGACAATCAAGAATGAGGCCAGACTGTGAAGCACTGTCAGCAGAATTTAAGATCCAAGATGCAGTGTGCTTAGGGATTAAATTGGCGTAAGGTCAAACCTTAGCCTCCGGCTAAAAATAACTCTTAACTAAGAAAGTGCACTGTAAGAAAAATTTTTGTGTCAGCAAGCATGTTATCGTTTATTTAAATCAGATTTTTCCAACAGACATTAAAAGCACAGTTTTAATAGAGATGAGGCCAAAGAAGCAGCAGGACAAGTCAGAACACAGTGAAAGCTTAAACCACATAAAAAGAAAAAACACAACAGAAAGCCTGAGTGCTACCTGTCCAAGGATTCAGCAACAAGGGGCGTGAGCACCACGTTGATGGCCCCCTTCACCTCCACAATGGCAGTGGTTCTGGTCTGAGCGAGAGGCTGCTCTAGAGTCCAGTCATCTGTTGTCGTGTCCTCATCTGTGTTCTCCATGGCCCTCTTATCCAGAGGGGTATATGGTGTACTGTTAACACAAACAAAGAGACCATCATGTCTGGCTGTAAAGACAGAAGAGGCTGCAATCTGTAAGACATCCCTTGTGTGCTGCAGAGCATATTAAGGTATGCAAAAGGTGGCTGGTATATTATTGGCAGATAAGAAAAAATAATTATTATTGGTTATCATGTTTTCTCTGCAACAACAAATAAATAAAAAATGAGAAGAAAATAAAACAATCACTTATCAATGAGGACACTGAAATTGGATATTAAGGAATCTCGATTATTAATGATGTTTAATACAAAAAGTTATATGTTTTTTGGGAGATTTACGAGGTGAGAGAGTGTAAAAATATTGACTTAAATACCTGTTGTTGTCACCCATCAGCTGAACTCCTCTGTCTAATAGAGAACTGGCTGAGAGCCCCTGCTTTATCACCTGTAATATATATTTTTAAAAAAATTTAAAAAAGGTCAATTATAAACCTGATGTACTGGGTACATCATGAAATACAATTTAATAATACAGTATTTACCATTTTACATGTGGATACAGTCAACAACCTTGCTGCAAGCTAAAAAATATTAAGTTAAAGTCAAGCACCTTAAAGCTCGGGACGGAGAGCTGGTCAAAAGAGGCGGAGCTCTCTTCACTGGTGGGCGTGTCCAGATCAAGGGGGCGATGCAAAGAAGATTTGGAGGTTCTTTTATTGGTGGGCTGCTTGACGGACCAATTTGAAACCTGGTTCGGGTGTAAAATGATGTAAAAAGTCAGCAAATTAAACATAGTTCCAGGCTTCACATTGACAGATTTATTTTTTTTTTTCCTCGGCGAGTACCAGTACATAGGGGTCCATCATAAAAGAACGTACCTGGTAGTGGGCCAGGTAGTTCTGGTAGCACGCCATGACGTGAGGCTGCCGAGTTACAGGGCCCGGTTCAGCCGTCTTTTCTGCTTCCACTGAGCTCTCTTCTTCCATGGCCAGCGCTGAGACAAAGGAGGCCTGGGATGTGTGGCTGGGCAGGGGATGGGGTGGCAGCGGGGGTAGCGTTGGAGGCATCGGCAGAGGACGAGGCTCGGTGATCAGCTCCCCGTTGAGGACGTAGTTGAGGGGTCCCTCAACGCTGTGGTAGATGGAGCTTCGGCTGGGGGGAGGTCAAAATATTTTAAGCAAGGGCAACAGATTTAAAATGGTTTTGGCATTTATAGCCAAAAATCTTGTCAAACTAAGCACAAATGTTTTGGTGGCATGTTGGACTTGATTGTTGCTTCTCTTCGCAATCCCTTGAAATATTTTGAAGAGTTCTGTTTCATGCTTTTACACAAAACGTTGAGGATGTCTGTCAGAAACTGCTGCTTTGTACAGTTTGATTCTGTTGAATTCAGCCTAATGTTTCCACAGGCCTGTGCCAGCTGAAACTTTTCATGACTGGACTGATTGTGTTTTTGTTGAGGCTGCATCAATCAAAAAAAGCGTGCTCAAAATCAATGTGAGAACAATTTCTGGTAATAGAAAATTGACGAGTGTAGTTTCAGAACAAGAGTGAAATGCAATTTGCAAAAACACACCAGCAGCGAGTGGCTACCAATGGATCAAACTTCTCATTTGCTACAACCCCTGTACATCACATCCATCCATCCATGCACGCATGATCAAATCAGAGTAATAAATGAAAGCTATAATGTGCTTTGCTTTGGGGCAAGTTGCTTTACACGATTAAATTCATAACTTGTCGGGTATTAAACATAAAAATGACAACAGAGTTAATGCATTTCTGCACATTGTTCCATTAACACTTTGTCCAATCATAGCAAAGTTATTCAATGCAGTTGTTTACTCCCTATTTTCCAATCTGTTAGCACAGTCTGTGATTTCCCTACTGTTACTTCAACTCAAGACAGTGGTTGCCTCTTTTCAAAAAGCAAAATGTTGAAATATTATTTAGCTTCACTTGCCATAAAAAAGTCACAACATTCATTCTATTTCTGTGTTCAAATGTAATCTAGATACAGAGTAAATGTTTTTAGTAAAACGAGGACTGAAAGTTTGATAACATTTGATGAAAAATCTAATTCCTGCGTTCATCACAATCTTTTCAGGAAATTATTAAAAATGCTTCATAATAGCTATTTAACATTATTTATAAGGGGTAACACTCTGGCAAGGTCAGAACTTTGCCAGGCAGGTTGTTAATTCATCTTCTCTCACTGATGAGAAATAAGAGGCTCTTTGATGTTACTGTGAGCTGTGTTGAATCTACCATCACCTTAATCCCGTACTTAACCTTGTACATGATCTGACCATCCACTCAGCCTCCCTTTAAATTTTTAAACTCTTTAACTTTGAGAACTTCTGTAAGTTTCACTATAGCTTATCTTCATTTGCAGAATAGTCCGTGCTCCAATTTCTGAAGTATATGTTATCTCAGCTGACCTGTAGTTCTCCATGTGATATGGGGGCTGCTGCGGCTGCTGCATCTGCTGCCTCCTCTTCTTCTTGCGGCCTGGGTACGTCCCTGGACCCTCGTCGGCACTGCTGATTGGCTCAAAGTCCTCAGCAGCAGAGAAGTAGGCCTCGCTGTCAGCCACTGACATGCTGGAGTCGGCAGAGCGGTACTGATGGAAGGTGTTTGAATCTGCTGACGGTGTGAAGGGAAAGGATCCGTAGCTTCTGCGCTGACGAGGAGAGTCCAGAACGTTTTCATCACTGCGTGAAACCTCGCTGCTGAACTGGACGCCTCCAGATAGCACTGGCGGTGGCTTATCGGTGAAGACGGCAGCTGATAGGCTCTTGGTGCTGCCTAGCCGACCGGAGTGCACAGAGGACTGGCGCTTCAGAGGAGAACAAAGGGGCGAGCGCACTGAGGAGCGGTCCTGGGAGCTGTTTGGTGAGACAGGTGAGACTTCTGGGACATCCCCTAGGGTGCTGCGGAGAAGCAAGACAAAAATCAAACACTCAGAGGCACGACTGGATGTGTGTTGTAGGGCTGTCGTCAAGCAAAGAGAATTTTTATCAGCTTAAATCATACCTGCTCTTCAGCCAGCTGAACTGAGTGCCCTCTAGCTGCTAGCATTATTATCCTAAAAGACTTATGTGTCATTATTTAAAACTAGTATTTGCAGTATATTAAATTTTAATTTCATCTTCTACTGTGATAACATACATCCAGAGATGCTACTCTTACAGCCATCTTGTGATGACTGGAGCTTTTAGCCAGGGGGTTAAGAAATTAGATGGTTACCAACAGTCATTGAGTGTTTCGACCCTCAACCATAACACTGTCCTGTTAGCGGGTCAGCAGTGATGGCCGGCCACTACTCACTCCCCCCTGGCTGCCAGCTCATCTCCTCTCTCCTATTCCATAGCCAACAGGAGGCTCTCTCAGCTGCCTCCTCCAGTCTTCTTTCTCTCTGAACCTTTCACACCCACGGCAGTCAGCAACTTCCCGACCGACTGAGCAGGAAACCCTCTGCACCCTACCTCGACAGGGTACAACCATGTCTGCCACCCTTTGTCCCTGCAATCCGGGCCCAAGTCACTGTAGCGCTCTGCTTTTCTTTCAAATGCCTACTCACATCCATCCTACCACGGCACGAACAAAATGCAGCTACACCAACAACTTTTAGTAGCATGTTGTCAATTAGTTCACAGCTGTAAATGTTCATTAAACATAGCCTCTACAATAAATATCACAGACCTAGCAGTCTCCATTGTGTTGGGAGAGTTGAAACTTGTGAAAACATGGGAGGGTTTACAAGTAGTCTGTTCCTTCCACCTCCAGAAGTAATGGATTAATGTTGGAAGGCTACTGATGGAGCAATTTTCTCCTTATAAAAGTAACATGGCGATTTTCCAACCAATTAAGCTTTAGTCAGAAGAGAGTATATTGATTTGGAGTACAGCAATTAGACATTAAAGTTATAAGTTTAACATCAATGTGTAACAACAACCAGGGTGAAGATCCTATAGTTCCGACGTGCCTTCACCCTTACGAAGGCATGGTGAGAATTTTAGTGCTTAAATACATCAAATATCAGAGTAAATTTACACCAATTCATCTGCAGTGTCATTTGTTACTCACTCAGCGGGGCTTTTGCCATTCACGGGAAACATGCGCTCCTCTGTGCTTGGTGAGGGGCTGTCTCGCTCTCCAGCCAGCAGGGGTAAGGCGGCACTGGAGGAGCTATTTTCTTCAGAGGACGAGGCAGAGCTGTGGGATCGCTGGGGCACCTGCAGACTGAGGTGTTGCTGACCTCGCCTCTCAGGCAGCTCCGGAGGTATGCAAGGAGAGTGCGTCTCCGTTTTCAGTCCAACAACCCTGCCTAAGAAAACACAGAAAAACAGCCTCTAAACAGACTTTATGGCCTCATGTTGGTGTTTTATTAATGTTAAATAGATAGCTCATAAGTTAATACAAATAAATATCCCAAGAAAACATCACTTATCTAAAATATTTTCACATAGACAGACAAGGCCCAGCAAACTTACTCCAACCCTGGATGTCTATAAGCAGAGAGGTTCTCACTGTTTTAGTAATTAATTAAAACATTGTAGGCTCTAACTATTCTTTATTTTGTCTGGGATCTACAAGAAACCCCTCTAGCAACTCTGTAGGGAAATCACTTTAACAGCGGCTACCAGGAAATGTAGAATAAATCCCAGCAAATCCATACCATCCACTTTGGGTGTTTCCTTTGTAATGATCCACTCCCCGGGCTGCAGCAAGGACTGGCCATAACACATGTCTGACTCAGTGCTGGAAGAAGAGAACGCCGATGAGGAGGAGGGCGTCAGCTCTTCAAGCTTAAAGAAGTCCAGGCCCATGTTGGTACCGCCGAAGAACCGGCAGCCTCCGAGGCAGCCGCAGCGGTTCCTGCTTCGCTTGTTGCGAATGCCAGCCTCGTCTGGCCACAGGAACCAAAGTCTGAGCAGAAGAAGTGGGACATGGAGAGTGAGTAAAAGTTGATGAAAAAAAGATGAATGCAGCAAATAAAAGCATTTGGGGCGGTGGAGTTAAAAGAGGCTGACATGTTGCAGTTGTATTTGTTGTATGTCAGTAAGTCTCTATCAAGGGATACAGACTGGAAGCCGTCTTGATAAAAGTGTAACTGGTCTCTCTTTCTTTATCAACATCCAACGAGGATTTATTGCTTCATCTCTGTTCTGGTAAGTTTCCAGATTCTGGCTATGCTCTGTCATAGACTCCTAGAATCATGAGGGTATATATACACAGTATATATACAGTTGCCCATAACCCACAAATGATATATTTACATAAAATAATAAGTAACATCATTTTCAAGTGAGGAAAGATAATATACTCTAGTGATAACAGTTTAGAGATTTTGAATTTTAATGTGGAATTAATTATCACATGAAGTGATTAATCCTTTTGTTTAAATATATCTGCTTCACAATACAAGATGAACATTTTTCCGACTGTATCAGTGAATCATTTCACCGAGGTGTGATACAAGGGGTGAGTCACTTCAGCTCTGAAATGAGCTTTCAGCAATTGCTTTTCTGTAAACTGTGTTTTGACCATTACCAGTCTTGCATGATTGAACTCAAAAGGTGCTACTAGATGTAATCAAATTCACAAATAAAATTGAAAAAACATGGCCAGTGACAATAAAAAACACTAAAATTCAAAAATTGTCTATTGGCAGCTGAGGGAAGACTGTAGAAAGTGTTGGGATGACTATCTGTTGTTTTTACCTTTTGGTCTGAGCATCATGTAGTTCCAGAAAATGCCTCTGGACTTCACATTTGGCTGGGTGGTCAGCAGCCAGGGCAATATCTGCTGTGATGAGGTTTAGGTTGACTGAACCTGCCTCCAGCCAGACAGAACGTCGCAGCAAAGGGGGCTGACCGAGACCTAATGGCTGACCAGGACCTTGACCTTGTCCAGCCAGCTGCAGCCTGGTTGCCTCACTGTGCTGCTGCTGCTGTTCAATGTACTGCCGGATGTTTACGTCCTGCACCACGGCGCTGATGCCCTCTCCCACTGCCTGGTTGTGCAGGTTGCAGTTGGCTACACGTACAATACCCGTCTGCGGGTGGGGAAAGACAGGAAAAATGAAAGATCTGTACAAATACAGAAAACCTAAACCATTTATAAACTGACAGGGAGTTAAACAAGTAAAGTATAGCTTTATTTTACAACTCAACAATAGTTGTTAATTACTTTGACATTGGCAGCACAGCCGTGCTCCACGATGAAGAGGTCAACTCCATCCATGGCCAGCCGTGTCATGGTGTACTTCAGCTCCTCTGATGTGCGACAATGACCAGGCAGACAGGTGAGCTGAAAGACAACCATCAGAAACTATTCAGTGGTTGCTAAAGAGGAAAGTTCCTATTTAGTCTTAGACTGTGCTTTACATACTGCTACATAGCCTGTAGCCACAGCTGCTCAGTTGTCAGAGACTAATGAGGGCTCGCAGGCAGAGATTTTAAAAATATCCTTGTTAGTATTCACATACAAGCAAGACATTTTGCGAAACAGACTTGTTTCTTTCATGTTTTTTTAATAAACTGTGATGTTATGTATGACTGCTATGTATGGCTGCTGTAAACAATTCAACAGATTTACGTTTGAGACTGTTGTTGTGTTTCTACATCTGTGTAAAAAGTGTGCTTTCTGAGTCGTGTATTTTTAGAGGAAAGGTTTTCTATGATCTCCGTTTATTATCTGAAATCATCTGAACATTTCGTTTTAAACTGGACACTTCTGAGAAACATTCAAATCTTACAAAAACAGCCCTCAGCCATAATGATCTAATTTAGCAGCTTCCAGTGTGAGATTTAGACACAGCCGCTAACTAGCTCAAACCAGAGCTTGACAGCTACAGCAGAGAAAGTGAGAATGCATAAAGAAATGAGGCTTAGTCCTAATGCAGAATTTCATAGCGTGCTGACTGTACCTTGGCATCACAGATGCGACGGTCAACACCATGCTGGCAGATGACAGAGGGCTTGGGCTGTTCTAGCTGGAACTCTCGGGACACCACATGGAAAAGGAAAGTCTCGCCCCACTCGATCATGCTGGCCACCTAATAATCACAAACACAGATTCACAGAAAAATAAAAGCGCGTAGAGTGGAGGTGAACAGTGGATACAGAAAACCTTAAAACACCACATGATAAAACATAACACCCCTACAAGGTGTGACAACAAAAAGTCTGAACAGTGCAGACAGTCTGTTCAAAGGCCAAACATTTCATATTGGAAAGAGCAGCATTTATTGCAGGGAATTTTTGAAGAGCATTAGAGGTGGTTCATACAAGCAGCTTTAGAAAACACATTCTAAGAAGTACTTTCCCACAGTAACATGCACGAGCCCACTCAGCTGACCTAAAGATCCATGATGTAATCCGAATCTAAGCCTGCACAGGTTTACAATAACGCACACCCACACACCTGTGGAACAGTGACCCTCCCGGTGAGGCCACCAGCCTGCATGTCGATGAGCCAGGCGTACTCCAACGTGTCGCTGCCCAGAGGGAGACCCTGAGCAGAGAACATGGCATGGGCTCTCATCTGCAGGCCAGACAGGCTCAGGTGGCCATCTCTCAACACCCCATCCGCTGTGGGACGCTGTGGGCAAAAGATTTGCACACACTCGTTTTCAGCTTACATCACAAAATCCACAAAAAACTGCAATGACATAAAGGAAATGTGTTGCTTCGAGCAATCCTTTCCCAGAGTGTAACCTGTGACTCCTTTCTATAACACCCCTTCGCGCACCATTAAAAGTGCTCATTATCAGGCTGGAGGAGGGGGATGAAGACTACACATTCTCTGTCAGGGATTAGGGAAAGTTATTCACTCAGCAGCAAATAGGATCCAACTCGTGGCGAAAGATTAGAAATTCTGCGCGGTTATACAATATGCAGCTGCTTATGCAAAAATGTGGCTGTTGCAAGCATGTTTCACATTATGCAACACTGACTGCAGGTTTTATTCAGGGTGTTTTCTTAGGACTGAGTCATCCTTTCAGTTACCAGATTAAAGAGCAATTGTTTGTGTATTTATTGAGTCTATGAACACATGAAGCCATATAGGTTGCATTACTGTCCTGTATTACACTGTCTTGCTGATGCTTTTAAAAGGATAACATAAGCATTGACTAAAAATATATATATATAAAAACAAAAAATATTCTTTTCACTAAAAGAATACTTTTTGCTTCACGATTGTAAAACACAAACAAAATCTAAACAATATTTTCGTTGCATGGAGCTAAACTGAGCAGTATGAGGCAGCTGTGTGGAACTGTATAATACCTGGTAGTTGTCACTGACAAAGATGTGAATGGGAGACAGGAGCAGCTGAAGCATTGTCTCCTTGTAACCCTTTTTCATCTCAAAACACAGCCGCTCCAGGAAGCCGGATGGGCCTTCAGGACCCTCGCTACTGCAGTGCTGGAGGCCCCCGAGGAAATAAGCAAATACATGGAGACGCACATTGTTATTTTCGTAAAAAAATACACATCAAAAAATCATTCCAGCTAGGAGACAAATGATGGTAAAAATAGCTGATGTAAATGTATATCCACATAAAAGCACTTTACTGAATGTTAACTGTGTTCATTTTGTCTATATGTACATAAATTACACATATGTTTTTCATCTATTATCAGTTTTATGTTCTACATCTTGCATCTTTCTGTTCATTTTCAGCAAGTCTACTTCACACTGTAGTGATGGAATGTTTTGTAATCTTTTATCGTATCCCATTTCCTGGGCTTCAACACTGCTTCCTCTCTGTCTCTTTGTAAGCCAGACTTTTTCACTCAGCTATTGGCAGCGATCGGTCTTACCATTGGCAGTCTGCCGTGTACTTTGTAGAGGTTGATGAGTACGGTGATGTCCCAGGGCCGCAGGTCCAGGGGATGGATATTTGAAGTGTCCTTATGTTCGCTATCCTCCATTCCTAGAGGAGACCAGCCGAGGCCTGAGGAGGTGGACGTGGACAACACCGGACTGGACACTGCCTCCTCAAAGTCTGTGTACATGTCATCCTCACCAAAGTAGTTTTCCTGTGGGAACAATCGAATGGAGGATCAAAAGGTGTTTAATGGATTGGAAACTTTTAAATAATTTCATTTATTTATGCATATCTGGTGCTTATGTTAATAACCAAAATCGACATTCACTGTCTTTTAATTAATTTGGATTATTGACTACACAAAGTGCAATGACTGCATGGCGGAGAAGTCAAAAAATTAAGAGTTTTTGTACCTTGATGGATATCAGCGCTCGGAGCAAAGGCCCGTAAAGGATGATCTGAGAGTCTGGGGACATTTCCATCTCCACATGAAGTCTGTCGGGGGGCAGCTCTGAGGGGTCAGTGGGTGCCCGACTGTGGGCAGCTGAAGCAGACGTGGAGGTGTAGCGTGGCGGGGCGTTGTGGGGGACTGAGGTGTGCTCCGGTGGTCGCAACGCTGACAGCATGGATTCCTCCATCTCCGACACTGAGTAACGATTCACCACAGGGTTAGACAGCAGTATGTTAAACAGCCAGGTGTAAGGTGAGAGAAATGGTTTCAAAACTGGAGTGCAGGATTTTTTTATTGAAATAAACATCTGCCATATTTAAAGTCCTTGCCAAAAAAAGTTCAGTAGGGGTGTAACAGATCACAAACCTCGTGGTTCAGATCATATCATGGCTTTTAAATCACTGATCGGTAGACAGAAAGACAAACACTGTTATGACTGTCACTGTCAGCTGCTTCAAACGTGGTCTGTCCATGCGAACACACAACGGCTCTGTATCTTGTCAGTGCAACTCTGCATGAAGATTTAAGAATTATTCCCTGCTGAGGCATGCCTTCAGTGTTTCTTATTTGTTTGTTTGTCTAAAAGCAGGACTTCAAAAGAGCTACCAGGATGAATTTGATGAAACTTGTATACAGCTGGAGCATGGCCAATTAAATTTTGGTGCGACTCCAGATCACTTACTTTAGATTTGTGAGACAGGACACTGGCCTGTTCTCCCAGTGCCCTTCTACTTACTTTAATAGGTAACAGCAGCAGTATAAATATATTTCACACTATGATGGTTACTTTTAATTAATCTTTAGTCCACATGTGTGCCAAACCATGGGTGGGGAGCCATACGGGGATCCATTAAACCACCAAAATTCACACAATTCTGATTAGGCCTATAAGCCCCAGGTAAACCGCTCTGTAACTCGTAGTATACTGGAGGCTTAAATCTGGTGTCTGTCATAAGATTGCTGTGCTGGCCCACCAGTAGTGATCCGTTTTACTTCAATCAGCAAGACTGGTTTGCCAGAGCTAAAGAGGGAATTGACTTAGCGATGGGGACAGAGAAAGCTACAGCAACTAGGAGTAATGTGGAGCCTGGAGAAGAAAAATCGAGGAAGCGTCCAAGACTCGTTCCTGATGTTCCAGATAAAATTCAGCCTTCTGAGGAAGGAGTGCAGTCTAAAAAAGAAACCGATCGATTGCGACGACATACATCACAAGCACATGTCGACAGTGTTTGTCTAAGTTCCGTACTGCAGGTTCAAAGACAGTTAAAATTTCTTACACATTCGTATGGTTGACTTTATGAAGACGAAAGAATTGATACTGAAGCGGTGAGCTTACATGACTGTTTCAGTTGCTCATCAGCCTTCTGGGGATAAATGGGGTGCCAGGTGTAGTCAATGATGAGCAAGAAGTTGGGCACACTCCAGCAATCCACCCAGCCAGCTCTGATGTAAGGACAAGAAACATGTACTCTCAGAACACAGTCATAATGCTTTATCATCATTTCAAGTGGATTTTCCACTTCATCATTTGCTTTATGACCCGTTTAACTCGAGGACATAGAGTAGAGGCAACAGACAGCAAATAGGTCACGCCCGATTTCTCTGCAGCACAGAGTGCGCTGGTCCAGAAAGTATTCGATCGTAGCCTCCCAGGGGGTAAGTGGGTCTTTCGCAGTGCTACTTCAGTATAGTCTGGCTCTGAGCCATACATAATGAATGATGTGGATGTTAAGTTATCATGTGCAGAGCGCTCAAAGCATGTGCTACCCAGCCAGCAAAGGTTATTCAACTTCTCTTTGAACTTTCAGTGACTCTTGAGGTCGATTGTACAATATGGTAAAATGCCCTGCTATTTAAGATTCTACAACACAGACTAAGATGGATGTGGAACTGTTCCAAACGTAATAAAGGGTGTAAATCATTAAGTGATGATATGCACCACTAGCCTACGCTCCAAGAAAGGAGTTTATACCTCTTACAGTGGTACGTGTCCTGGGCAGAAATCACACAACTTGTTGATTTTAAATGAATAAAACCCCTACAGCATTTAAAAATGATGCTTTCTTCAAATGATAATACACAGTTACTTCCTTTTCATAAATGTGAACTAATGTTTGGAAGCTTTAACTGACTTGTAAGACACGTAGGGAACCATTAGTAGGAACTGTCTTCTGATAACAGTTCCACAATTTAATAAATTCTACTGGGACACCAAGAAACCTGCAATTGTGCTGGGCAGAAAAGTCAAACTCCCCTGTGACTACAAAGGACCTGCAGGACTGTCCAGTGCTGCTGTGCAAACAGGGTGTACATGGAAGAGCCGTCAGAGGAAAACATTATCTGTGACCTTACCACAAATGTCAGTGTCTAAAGTCTGCAAAAGCAACATCTGGATAACCCAGAATCATCGCCAAAAAGGAGCAGCATTAAAAATGTCAAATGAGCCCTGTTAAAGAAGTCAATTACATCTCGCTTAAAACTAACAGAGGCAGCAACTACTGAACCAAACAAAAGTATGAAAAGTGAAGGTTAGTGGTACCCTCACTTGAAATTACCACCTACTACCTTAGCAACATCTCCTTTCTACCTCGATGTGAGTCAGTGTTACAACGATGAGTCATCCTGCTCTTTGCTAACACACTCACTTTTCGCACACAACCAGAGAGAGATAATTCCCAGGTTTAACTCACTCTGCGTGGGTGATGTTCCTCCAGCGGGACTTGGTGGGTTTCGGAGGGGGAGCTCCTTGATTCTCCCCAGGCATAAACATGTCTGGGGGCAGTTTGACGTTCTGGTATTCTTTGGCCAGGGTGAGGAGGGGGTAGCGGCTCGGGTGGCACTCTGGTAGGGACAGTCGCATGTCTGTGTCTTCAGCCTGAGGAGGACAACGCACGTATATGTCCAGGCACCCACACATATTCATAGCTGTGAGCACGTAGCAAATACACCTGTAATCTCAAAAATCTGTATCTAACCAATAAGTATACAGCACATGCAGCATACATATTCCAAACATCAAAATCTCTTGCACTTCCACTCAAATAAAAAGCTAAATTAGCTGATGGTTATTTTTGGAACCTTATTCACACGAGACAGGACTCACCTTCAAGCTGAAGCGGGTATGGCAGGTGGTTGGAACAAACTCATTGAAAGGCAAAGTGAAGTCTATATTGAGCGTCTCGCCGCAGGCTGCCAGGTACACTATAGAAGATCAATAACGCAATTGATTAGTCTGCCCTGCTCTGGGATTAAGTGGAGTATATACTGTATATATATCATCACTTAAGAGAGTTAAAGTATCCTGTCACTGACATTAGCTTCCAGCGTTAAAGAGGTATTAAAATATTGATTGCCTTCATGGAGTTTTTTTCATTTTGTTGCTGATGCTCAACACACACCTACTTGATGCACTGCAGAGCACTAAAGCTACTGTATCGCTCAGTAATTATGAAGGACTTGAAAACGTCATATGGAACCATTCACCCATTTTTCAGAACTTTGGCTGCAGCTTTCAGATCACTGTCCAATGCTGCCCACGGCAAAGGTTTTCTGCAGACTATCTGATTTTTCCAAGAGAATCTTAATGAAGTTCTCTTTTCTCATGATGCCATTTACTTTGACAAGGTCGTTGAGCTCATTGTCCCAAAACATGACACGCCCACCACCATGTGTAACCATGTGGATGGTGTTCTTGGAGTTAAATGCTTCTCCTTTCTTTCATCTGTGTCCAAACAACTGAGTTTTTAACTCATCCAACCACTGATTTGATGATCAAAAGATTTGTTTTCTTTTGCAAAGACTTGACAACTTGTGGCTGACTTAGAGAAGTGGAGTCCCCCCTTGGTTGACATCCATGAAGACAAGCCTCGTTCAAGTCCACTGTCTGTCTTGTTTTTTTTGTTTGTTTGTTTGTTTGTTTGTTTGTTTTAATTAAATGATTTTTTTGCCCTTTTTGCCTCTATTTGACAGGGCAGTAGAGAGTGAGACGGGAAAGTAGGGAGAAGAATGGGGGAAGGACCTGCAGCAAATGGCCATGGGCTGGATTCGAACCCACGACCACTGCATCGGGGACTATAGCCCTGCTACATGGGTCGCCCGCTCAATCAGTTGAGCTATAGCGGCGGCCCTGTGTCCACTGTCTGTCTTGATATGTTGGTCTGACAGCTGCTCAGATTCACTGGGTGGTCTCCATAGTGATTCTTGTCAGTGCAAAGCTCATGACTGGCTTCCTACCACACCTTGTACAGTGTGGAACTCCTCGTACTTTTATTGATGCTTTGAACTGTGGCCCCTGAAAACACCTAGATATGGCTTTATAGCTTTTCCCCGTCTTGTGAGCAGCCACAATGTACAATTCTCTCTCAGTGATTGACCCTAATAGCAAGCTCACTCAGTTCTTTTGTTTTAGCCTAGACTTACAATTGACTAGTATCTGACTAGAGAACTGCTGCATCAGCTGTCTTAGTTTACAGTGTTTTAGAATGCTGGAGCATTTTACATCCTATAGAAGCTTGTAATTTCTTTTTTAAAAAAAAGCAACAATCCTGAGATATATGAATGCTTTTGGTAAAGATATATTAAGGAAAAAATATGAAATAAAAAAACACAGAAATAGCTTAAGTTGATCATTAATGCCTTGAACACCATGTCTTACATTCTTTTGTCATTTACAGTCAGAAGAAACTGATTGGTCAAATAAAAATTCACTTTAAATCAAAATTGGGCATGAGTATGCATAGCTCTGGGCTTAGCTGTAAGTATAGGTATGTCTGAAATGAAACAGGAATTTGTGGCCAAACGTAACATATCTGTACAGAAATCTCTGGTAGAGATTGAGAGCCCTTAATACAGCTAATTAAACATCTGAATGAACAAACAAGAAACTGCTAGTGCTTTGATAATGCACATCTTGTAACCTTAGCACACGTCTCTTACTTACTATGTTAATTATTCAATTACTGTTTCAAGTACCTAACTGGCATCAAAGACTTCATTTGATGCCAGAGCTTGAATAAAAACATTATTGTCTGACACGTCTTATTTAGAGTAGAAATAGATAGTGCTTTTATTTCTTAGTCGTTTGTTATCTGCATGTAGCAGAGCATCTTTCTCACCATTCTCCTGCTGCTTGGTGGAACAGTCGATCCAGTTGTGCTGGTTTGCCGCCCAGATCATCTCAAACTGATGGAAGAGGATCTTGAACTTCCAGGAATAGGGCACAAAGGAGTAGATATCAGGGGCACTGTCACTTGCCCAGTCCTGGATCAAGTCTAGAAACAAAGGAGACACATGGATTCATTTTCTTCACACACACATGGCCAAATGAATGAATCTTGATCTTCAGTCTTCACTCACCGGTGAAGAAGTTTTTCTGGGCATAGATGAAGTGGTAGGTGGCCTTGTAGACCTCAATCTCACACTGCCACGACTGGGGCATGTTCCATACGCGGGGGTAGCTGGCTATCACATGGAACTGAAACAAAGGGAAAGGCAGAACATGTTTTCACTAAAAAGAGCACACTGCATTTCCTTAACTCTACTTTGCATTTTGAGCCAGCTGGAAAGTCACTATTTGTCAAATATCTCTCCAAAATGCCAGCTGAAGCCCTTCTTCTGTCATTCTCTGCTACGTACAGCCAACATCTCAGCCTCCAGAAGTGTCCTGTACTGCATGCTGCTGGTGGTGTCCACATGAAGCAGCTGACCTTTGATGGTGGGAGAGTAGCCTGAGGGCAGAAAACAGAAAAGTGAGAAGCAGGGCTATCAATTCTCAAAACCCAAAGCTGCAGTTAAGTTCTCGAAATAATGCGATTTACCGGTAAATTCTGAAAAGCAGTGGATGTTAACTACATTTGTGGGGACAGAGGAGAGCACTGACTGATGACTGACAAAATCGTATCTGCTCAGTGTGATATATTATTATATATCTCACAAACTATCCATCTTGACACCATGAGATAAAATGTTCTATTCTTGATATGGCTTTAAATGTAATCCTGGATTGTGTTACTTAATCCTCGATCTTGCTTACTCTAGCCACAAGGTGTGGAGGGTGTTACACCTAATCGTGCCCTGTGAGTCACAGGTAGTACAGATTAGTCACAGCTTGTAGATCGTCTTCCATTTTTGTCCGATTTCACAGCCAAAGACACGAAAAGAAACTTCCTCTGGTCAACCTCAATGTCATCTTTTTCACTTGTGTTATTTCTAGAATTGGTTTGACTCTAATGGCATTTTTCACTTTTCTTCATTACATACAAACAATTTAAGAATATCTGCTATAAATGAATTCATTGCTTTATTATCATTCCATTGAAACGCTCCACCCATGTGGGACTATATGACATACATGAATACAACATAAAAACAGCTTCTGGGGACTGACACTCATGTCTGAAAGAAAAAAGAATAATTTCTGCAAAGTACATGAAGTAAATAGTTCCAACATTGACGTGAAAAACTGAATACCTGTGCATAACATGTGAATGTCAAATGTTAATTAATGTTTTTAATCAAAGCATATGTACCGATTAGTTTGTGTGTGCCAAGACTGTTAGTTTTAAGTTGATATTCTAGTCTTGGCCGTGGCTATTTACAATAGCTTTGATGTTGAATGTGATTCAGCCTACTCGGAGCTTAGAGCTGATTGATACTCTACTAGTGCAGTACTGACTGTGGTCGAGCTAGGATCCAGATCTATATGTGCAAATTTCACTCTTAGTTACTGGGTGCAAAATAAGGACTGAATATTAAAACCATAGCTTCAAAATTACACAAATACAAAGATTTTGTAAGTTAAGATTTATTGGTAGCACATTCGTTAAAATATAAATATATATAGTCGTGACTCGATAATCTGACACTAAATGTAAAACCTTCTTTTATGTTGCATAGCAAGGCTGTCGGATTGTCAAGACGGAGGTCGAAATACAAGGAGGGCTTGATGCTTGAAGGGTCATTTGTTGTTAATTATTGTTCATAGTTGTTTTAATAATTAGTAGGGCTGCTCCGAATAGCACTTTCTGGTCTCTGGATATTCAGGCCCAATTAATGATGAATATCCAAATATTCCGAGCGGTCGAGGGGGAACTTCTACCCCGGGGGAGCGCTCTGACAGGGCGGAAGTGGGCAGAACGCACAGGAATTACTTGGCTGCTGATGCTAGTTTAGGATAGCGGTCACAGTTCTGTTTCCAGCATTGATGGCGGCGGCAGCCCCACTCCCCCGTTGCTACTGCCGCCACCATCCATGTTTACTTCCGTAAAAACTGAGCACGCTCAGTGCGTGTGACATCGTCGTGTCCTCTTCTGCGCATGTGGGACACTTTTGGGTCGTATGAAGTTCACACAGCAGATCACATACAAGTCGCATTTAATTGGAAATGTGAACGAATTCCCAAAAAATTGGATTTCACAAAAAAAAATCCAAATTAAGTCCTGCAGTGTGAACGTCGCCAATCTGTCGGATTGTTAAGTCAGATAATACACTGTTATCCTTATTTGTGACACAAAATGTCATGTCGGAGTCGGAATCCAAGGCTGTCGGTATGTTAAGGCTATTTTTAATGGGTTTCGTTTGTTTTTTCTAAAAACCTGTTGGATAGCAAGGTTTTGGATTGTTAAGGGTCAGATTATCGAGTCATGACTGTACATGTATTTTTAAAGAGTTATTAAGGGAATTTCTTATTGGCAGTGAATAAATAAAGAATTGGTAATATGACAAAAAAAAAAAAAAGAAAACTGATAGCAAGAAACTGCTGAACAGTCTACTTTATCCAGATCGTACATCACTTGATATGAAAATATTTGAAGAAATTGTTTTGTTTTCTTTGACATGGATCTCCCCATAACATGCTGCCATTTCAGATATAGTTTCATACTTGTTCAAGGTAGATTGTCTGGAACCTGGCAACATTAGAACCACGATGGTGGTGTACTGTATGACTTGGAAAATGTCAGAGTGTCAGTCCATAAAATTCTGCTCCTACCAGTTGGAAGAAAATATCTCTGTCCAGTTAAATGACCCCGTGTTAACATCCTCAAGTATCTGTTGACCCTGACTTTTGCTAGAACTTGTAGCAGGTCAGTCATTAGTCGGTGCAAAAAAATTATTGCCAGACGATGGGAAAACTGTAGTGTGCAAGATTTGACCTTGAGCCAGAACAACATTTGCTGATCGGAGAGCTGACATTTTGCTCCGCTGGTCTCCTTTCAGTGAGACACACACTTACCATTCTCTCCCACAGTCATGGGGATGTTGACTTCCAGGTAAGAGCCTGCACCTACATTCACATGGATGGCATTGGTTTCCTAGTAACAGAGATGAAGACGGAGCAGAGGGGAGAGAGAGCAAACAGGAATATCATACATGCTGTCAAATCATTAGACAGTGCTATAGAGCCTAAAAATAAAAAGAAAGTCACCTAATCTGAACAAAAACATGTTCAAAAGAGGTAATAAAATGACAACCTTCTCTGACTCAAGCAATTTTATGTTTTCATTCAACGTGCATTAATGCTGTTATTTAGTATGCACTCCACATACTTAGCTTTGTGAAAATCCCTGCACTGCTCCAGGAAGAAAATTTGAAAAAGCATAAAACATGAACCAATATCAATAGCTAAAACATGGTGAGGAATAAAGACAAAGACGAATGGAGCAGCAGGGAGAGGAAGAAAGATCAAAGAGGTAGGCAAGAAAGAAAGAAGAAAAGAGAGGGAAGACAGCACACAGCAGAGAGTGCGAGAGTCACCCTGTTTTTGGTAAAAAGCAGATCGATGGTGGCGTCAGCAATGATGTTCATGCGGAGCTCGAAGGCCTGGATCTGCCTGGGTTTTCCTGGCTGGGCAACTTCGGTCACCTTCATGGCCTGGTAGTCGGCAGGCAGGAAGAACTTCCACAGACAGTCCCTAAGAAACACAGGATCGTATGTGTAAAGCCCAATTCTGAGTCCTAAAATCTGAGCTCACCACATCTGCATAGCTCACATTTACCTCTCTATTAACATGCTGAACATAGAGCTCATAATATGCACATTTACAGGTTATATTTTTAGGCTCAGCTAGAATATGTTTGAAGCTTTATTTATTAAATACATATGTAGGATTTTTTTTATATTGTACATTTCTGCAACACCTCGTCTTACCCTCTGTCTGAAACATTCAGTTTGTTTAAGGTAACTCCTACCAAATCGAACAGCCTGCTCTGCTTGGTCAACTGGCCTGACGAAAGCGCAGCAACATTGGTTATGTGCCATGACTACAGATCTATGAGCATAGTTGTAGCCTCTGCAAAAAGCAGCTCTAGCAAAGAAATAGTGGTGGACTGCAAGGCAGCTGCTCATTCCTCTCTGAGGGTGAAATTAGCCGTTATGTAGAAGTTATGCAAATGCACAGTGAGGTAGAGAAATAACAGAAGAAAAGCCGGGACTTCAAACAAGGCATTCTCAGGCAGCTAATAGTGTTTTTTTAAGGGAGAAAATAACTCTGAACCTTTACATGCAATGACACACTAAAGGACAGAGGAAACTCCCAAACACGACAACATGGGCTCGTTATGTAAATGCAAGATACAAAGGAAAGGTGCTATTTTTTTCATAGTTAAGGCCATTTATAGTTTACAAAATAGGTTTTATGGTAGTCCATGTTGTGTTTATTTGTAGCCATATCATGTGGATTTCCAGGAATATATTTATGTTCTGACTCTGCATGACTCACAATTCAGGAAACTCCTTATCTATCTTATACTGGCTCGTAAAGTTGCCTCTCAGGGTTTGAACTTTTTTTAAGACGTCTCACTTCTGGTGCTTCTGGAGGCTATGAATACGAACGTCATAACCAGATTTCACTTCTTTTCCTCATTCTTGCTAAAAAAAAATTTCACCTTCTCAAATACAACCAAACATTTTTTAGCCTGAATTCAATCAGAAATACGTAAGAGGACATTGCCAACATCACAGAACAACCTCAGCAGAGAGGATGTAGACAGGACGGTCATGAAGGAACAATGTGACATCAGTTTGTTAAGTTTGCTGAGGTAGCATTTCTAGTGAGGTGTATAGAGGATGAATGTGTTAAGAGAGGTGACTGGCACTGTGACTGAGCCTTGCGGATCATTCTTCCAAGTGGTCACTTGTGGTACTGCAATGAAACGTGCTGTTCCTTAACAAGCAGTCCGTCCTATAGACCAGCAGTCCCCAACCTTTTTTGCACCACGGACCCGTTTTAAGCAAGAAAATTTTCTACAGACCAGTCATCGTGCACAAAAAAAGTAATTGTTTTTTCTATTAAAAAATGTCATACATGAATAAAATTACTTGCTAAATATGTTTGCTTTTTCTTCCATCTCAGTATTGAGTCTCTCCCATTTTCCAAAGAAGCTGAGATATTTGTTTTTTTACTAATTTCGGCAACTGTTAGACTGACGGCTTCATTTAATGGACAAAAACTGACAAAGTCAAGTGCGAGAAACAAGCACAGACGGATACAGTGGGAAGACGAGCTTGTCATTTTTCAAAATAAAACACCCTGCAGACTCCGCTGGGAAAAAAAAATAAACCAATAAAATGTTGTTGTTTTTTTTTTCCTTTCTGTGTGGCCCGGTACCAAACGACCCACAGCCCTGTACCAGTGTGCAGCCTGGTGGTTGGGGACCGCTGCTATAGACCACATTTTATACTTACAGAAATGCAGTTGTATCTCTTTACTCACCTCTGGCGATCTGCCCAGGGTCCGTAGTTGAAGTCGGTTCCTTTTCCACAAACAATGTCCAGACCCCAGCATGGAGGCAGGTCCTGGAGCTTATCGCCCTCACTGCACGTTTCTGCCTCCTCCCCACTCTCCTGCTCCACAGGGACCAGACCTGCACACACACACAGATGTCAAAACCTATTTGCCAACAATAGCTACTAAACAAAAACACACAACTGTGCAAAAAGCCTCGATAAACCACTTAACGATAGACGGCACACTGTACATTTTGTGTAATTAGTCATCAAGTCAGCATCCACTAACCATTCTTTTGTTTTTCTGCTAGCAATTAGGTGTACAGTATGGTTCCACAAAAAAAATAAATCCCATTGGATATGGTTTGTTGGACGCTGTCAGAGTATATGTGTGCATGCATGAACTTACCGGGTTCATCCTGATAATAATAGATGTCAACGTCATTGGACTGCATCACCACAAAGCCTTCACCCATCAGTCTGGGGGGTCTACAGGAGGAACACACAAAGTTGCATTAAGAGGCAGAAGTACAGATTCTGAGGTGAGGAGTTCTGAAGCTCTTTTTAGATCGAGTCACAGCGGGTAAAGTAGAAGCTCTGACGGAAGTAAATGCAATCAATAGATGTCTGAACATATTCTCCTGCTACACCTAAAGAGTACCAAAGCACAAATTAAAGATTCAGCCTGCACTGACGCCTGATTCTGGCATGAAGACACTCTTCACATATTTCGGCTCCATCTCAATGGACACTCCAATAAAGCTTAAACATACGTCAAGGACTGTTGGAGGTTGAAATCATAGAGGGCCCTTTCCAACGGCTACAGTTGCCAAGTTTTTATTGGAAGTGATTTTTTTTAATCCCTGAGGGTTAACGCAATTTTACTCTCAGAAGTCATTTCATTCATTCAGCTGAAGTGTGGATAATGGTTTATGGCATTCCTGCTTATTAGGCAGCACAGTTAAAGCTGGCAGGTGAAAAATTGCAGAGGAGAAAGGGGGACACATTATTCAACATCCTGCCAGCACTTTTTTTTGTAATGAAATTGCCCAATTCTCATATATACATAGTGCTTAACAAATTTATGAGACCACCTGTCTCATTTGTTAAGCACTATATGTATGTATGTATAGACATATAGACCAGGCAGCATCATGAAGTGTTTTAACGCTCTCAACGTTTTACCATTTTCAACAGAAAAGAGGAATTTCAAACTGAATTCACCTTTTTATATCCCAGTTTGAGCTCACCGGGCTTCTCTGAGAAGTCAGAAATGAATTAAGCATAACGTTCAACCACGAAAACAATTTTTTCTGTTCAGGAATGCAAGTAAATAACTGTTATTATTTCTTGATTAAGATGTCAAATTATAATGTGCTTTACTATTTTTTCAGTATTTTTGTAGAACTTCACGGATAACAATAATAATTATTATATTTAGCATTAAAAATATCATTTTGGTTAAAGAGCTTCTACACACTGGTGTCTTAACCATGACAGCAACATAAGAAATGATTTTGATAATTACCACTGCTGTTCATTAAACCTTTCACTGGGTGGTGGTCTATTAATTTGTTAAGCACTGTATATGCTAAACTTTGTCATAAGGGTATCAGTAAAGAAGAGTCAAAAATGCAAGGAAATGTCCTTGATGAAAAAACTCCTTTGTTTTACATTTACTAAAAGTTTCTGTTCTGTACAAACAAGCAGAAAAATACTGGGTCAGTCTTCTGCTTGTCTCTACTTAAGACTCACACAACAGATATACACACTGCAAGATAAATACCAAGAGCTTTGTACAGTGATCTCATTTTCTATAGTCATTATTGTGGGCCTAAAAATTGGTTGCAGAAAGATTGGATTTGAGCTTATTATTCATCAGGCAAGAATGCTAGCTCTAAACACGCTGTCAGGAAAACAGTTTTATTGCTGATGATGACATAAGTTGAAAAATGATGTTTATATGTTTCAAAATGCTTTGAATAAATAAACACCAGACTTTATTTCATCCTTGAATAAAATTCACCTGCATTTGAAAACAGGTGATTTTATAACAGCGTTCAAATGAGGTTAAAATAAGTCATCTTTTCCCCATTAGGAGGTGTCTTGGACTTACTCATCAGTCTGCATGCCCAGGTAGCGAGGACTGGGAACCAGCATGACGCGCACATTCTCCAGCGAGCCTTTGACGATGTGCATGTACTGGTCCAGGTGGCTGGATGGAGGTTTGGTGGCATATGTCAGGAAGGCATCCTCAAAGTTCACACACAGAGTCTGGGGGAGGTAGTGGTTCCCAAACGCCAGACGACCCTATTCAGGAGCAAACGTACATGTAAGAAAGAAATGAGGCTCTTTTTAATTCACACAGTATCTACTTGGGCTTCTTTAACTGTGCTCTTGAGCAATTTCAAAAACTACAGCTCTGATTTCTTTCTTTCTTCGACCAAATGCTACACGATTTCTGAAGTACTCACGGTGCTGATGTTAACTTTGATGACAGGAATGAGGGAGCGCCAAGACGACGTGGGGTCTTGACTTTCTGCTTTGATGTTGACACTGTATGAAAACCAGATAACATTCACTTTTCAAGACCGTAGCACTACATTTCCAGTCAGCAGAATTAATTTGGCTGTCAGTGGAAGACGACAATAGCTCTGTTCTGTAGCTGCACTCCTAATGCATTTGGTAGCAACAGAGAGAAGAGGGAGTGAGATTATGCAGCTTTTTAAGCGGCTGATTTACATTCCCAACCACACCTCTGAATATGCTTGTTTCTGTGCTGCAGAACTGAGGTCACATGCTGGTACGGAAATAAAATCTCATGTTCGTTGATGGCAGCATTATCATAATGAAGACACTATTTATTTACAAGTATTTCACAACGTCAGTACAGTTTTTTTTAGAATAAAACAGGTACAGAAGAAAGACAATTAACCCTCTAGACCCCACAATGACCTAAGACATGTTCAGTGTATTAACAAAAATAATAATTATACAATATAATACACTTAAAATTGTGGTATTTTATCAACTGACTTTACACTACATATCAAAAATAAACCATTTGCACTAACGAGACTGGAAAAAAGAAAGAATGATGTACTTGAAAAATGTTGTACATATTCATTCCAGTTGTTTTCCACTTTTGTAAAACAATAATCCAAAAATTCTGCTTTGTTTTTTTTGTAGCATTATAACTATGTCAGACTGAACAAAAGACATTTCTGGCTCTACTTCTAGCCAGCATGTAGAGGTGAATGACCTCATACTGGAGTGAAAAACTGAAGTAGAAATGCAATGGTAGCAAAAAAACGACCCAGAAACTTCTTAAAGTTCAGGGGGTGAAACCACTCAGCGATCATCAGCTTGTACTCGTTTTAAGTAACTTCTGCTTTACAAGCTTCCACATGATGCTGAGATTTGCTTTCTACCAAAACAACCTTAACACGGAACACAAAGAGAAGCAATGTGATGAGGCCTTGGTGGTACCTTTCCAGGGTCTTGTCTCTGTCCTCTCGTCCCCTCTCTTCATCTTTTTTGGGTGTTAGAAGTGTGGGATCCAGTCCAAATGTCTCCTGCAGCCGGGCGTAGAGGTCGGTCCGGTTGTAGACGTGAAACTCAAAGCCATTGACTGTCACGTAAAGCCTGGTCTCTGCCTTGGGATCTGATAACAAGAGAAGGAGAGGCGACTCAAAATACATGTTGACGTTTTCAACCACAACTGGTTCATTTATTAACAATAGGACCTGTGATAAACTGAAGTTTCTGAGGGAGAACGTTCAAACCACCAAAACTGTACCACTATGGCATGTGGGTTCTCCAACCCGCTGTGCTGCCGCTCACAGCAAAGTGATTATGTACAAGTTTTTTTGGTCCGCAACAACACAATCGTCGCTCTTTAACCACCCTACTTGCTAGATTTGGCTCTTTACGACGTTCTCCTCTCTCCCAAAATGCAAGTCAAGTTGAACACAGTTTAGGAGATACAGCACTCATCACAGATGGTTCTTGGTATGTTTACATAACAGGACTTCCAGGGAGCGTTCCAAGCCTTACAGAGGCGGTGGGAGCGCTGTGTCACTGCACAAGGAGGCTATTTTAATGAGGAC